>NC_037681.1:54341831-54342254 GCF_003255815.1 Theropithecus gelada
ACTGAGTCTGGCTCTGTCGCCCAGGCTGGAGTGCGGTGGCCGGATCTCGGCTCACTGCAAGCTCCGCCTCCCGGGTTCACGCCATTCTCCTGCCTCAGCCTCCCGAGTAGCTGGGACCACAGGCGCCCGCCACTTCGCCCGGCTAGTTTTTTGTATTTTTTAGTAGAGACGGGGTTTCACCGTGTTAGCCAGGATGGTCTCGATCTCCTGACCTCGTGATCCGCCCGTCTCGGCCTCCCAAAGTGCTGGGATTACAGGCTTGAGCCACCGCGCCCGGCCGTCTACCTCTTCTTACTATCACACTGGGATTTAAGTTCTAAAAAGTGAGTTTGGGGAAACACATTCAGCCCATAGCAGGTACTATTGTTTACTTTCTTCAGATGTACAAAATGTGTCTTGTTACTGTTTTTTTTTTTTTTTTTT
>NC_037681.1:54342319-54395784 GCF_003255815.1 Theropithecus gelada
TTTTTTTTTTTTTTTTTTTTTTTTTTTTTTTTTTTTTTTTTTTTTAATGTGTAGGATGTTAGCAGCCATTGAAGAGCTTTACCTAGATCTTTTTCTATCATTTCTTCTTATCAAATATTTGGCTACTCTGAAATACAGTCATCATGTCAAGTCAGAATAATTGCTTGATTTCCTCTTTCTAGTTACCAGTGTTCCAAATAATGAACCAGTTCATAGCCTCCTCTAAAGAAGAAAAGTGATATTTTAAAGTTATATTTTGGTATCATTACAAACTCATTGATCTAAATACACTTGATACATTTTGATCATAGGTACTTTGTTTTCTTTTTCCCCCCATGATTGGAAATGGAGTCCTCCACTGTATCCTTCACCAATTTTTGAAAGTATAGACGGATACTGTTTTTTGTAAATTAAATTACCTGCAACTTTATTAATTTTTAAAATTGTTTATTGTAGTTTTTGTTGATTCTTTAGGGTTTTTCTAGATATGGATTACAATATCTACACAGAAAGTTTTACTATTTAAATTTTTATTTCCTCAATATTTTTCTTGTCAACATTCATTGGCTAATACTTGTAACATAATACTAAATAGCAATGGAAATATCAGTGCTCCTTGACTTATGATGGTTACATCTCAGTAAACCCATGTGAGTTGAGAATGCATTTAATTTATCTACTCTACTGAATATCATAACTTGGTCTAGTTTACCTTAAGTGTGCTCACAACACTTACATTAGCCTACAGTTAGGCAAAATCACTGAATACAAAGCCTATTTTATAATAAAGTGTTGAATATCTCTTGTAATTTATTGAATACCATACAGGCATACCTCAGAAATATTGTGGGTTCGGTTCTGGACCATTACAATAAAGTGAATCTCACAATAAAATGAGACTCACACAGTTTTTGATTTCCCAACACATATAAAGGTTATGTGTACATGGTACTGTAGTGTATTAAGTGTGCAATAACATGTCTAAAAACGTACATACCTTAATTCTAAAAGAGCACAAAGTGAGCACCTGCTCTTGGGGAAATGGCACTGACAGATTTGCTCAACTCAGGTTACCACAAACCTTTGATTTATAAAAACTTGTAATATCTGTAAGCACAATACAGTGAGGCACAATAAACCAGGGTATGCCTGTACTGTAGCCTATACTGAAAATGAGAAACAGAATGGATGTATGGGGACTCAAAGTATGGCTTCTACTGAGTGCATATCACTTTCACATCATCACTTTCACATCAAAAAGTTGAAAAATCTTAAGTGCAACCATTGCAAGTTGGGGATTGTCTGTAGTGGGCTTTCTTTTCTTGTTTCTGGTTTTATTGTGAAAATCTCTAATGCTTCTCCATGAAGAAAAATCACTGGCTTTGGGCTAGGAATTATATATCCTATTTTATTGAGCATTCTTTTAATATGGGTAAATGTTGAATTTTGTTAAATACCTAATTGTTAATAGGTGTGGAGATTTAACATTAGCTCTATTAATGTTATGAATCAGCAGTGTATTTCCGAATATAAACTGCCTTGCGCTCTGAGACTAAATTATACTTCATGATGTATTAATTTTTAATATGCTCTTGGATTCTGCTGACCAATTTAAGATTTTTTTGCATTGATATTCACAAATGAAATTCTTCTGCAGTTGTATTTTGGGATGAATTTTTTTCAGATTTGTGAATTGATGTTTTATTTACTCTATAAAACCAATATTTAAAAAATTTTTTGAGTCCTGCTTTCATTCGCTGGGTTTTCTTTCACTAGCTTTCTGAATTGATTATGCAATACATTTTCTTTCAATTTTTATTTTTTGTCAAATAGACATTTAATGCTGGAAAATTTATTTCATTGCCTATCTTAGTTGTTTTATAATTTCTCACATGTATGGTTTTCATTGTTATTTTCAAGAAATTCTGCAATTTTATTTTGTATTTCTCCAGTGATCCAAGAGTTATGGTGTTTTTGTTCGGTTTTATTTTTTAATACCAGGTGGAACGGCCTTTAAAAGCTTTTGTTATTTGCCTGCAGGTCCACTGCATTATGGACAGAGATTTTTATTTGTATTATTTCTATTCTTTGTGACTTATTCTCTTTAGGCTTTCTTTGTAGCCTATGTTTAATAATAAACTCTCTTAAATATTTCGTGTGCACTTGAAAACATATCAGCTCTACACGGACACTGTATTCAGGTGCTTTATTCAGGTATGACATAGATTGTGTCCCAGAAGCTGAGGGAAAAGACATACCTCTTATTGGGCAAAGCAAAATTATTTACTATACACTCTTGTTTAATAGCTAAAGGTAATCAGTGAGTTTCTTCTATTTTTCATGTGTTTTTCTCACTAATTTCTCATATGACATGCACACTTATGTCAGTTTTATTTTCCAGAAACAAAATAGATAATGCAGTTTATATACTACTTTAGTTGTTTTCATTTACTTGCTATATCATCTGTGTATCCACCTCGGTTTACATCCACACCTGTCTATTTATATATTTAAATCGGGCTTTAAAAATTTGTTATACTCCTTTTCTCTCTCTCGGGAGGAGATAGATTATGGACTGAATATTTATGTGCCACATGCCCCAATCGCCCTCCCGACAAATTCATGTTGAAATCCTAACCCCGAATGTAATGATATTAGAAAGTGGGACCTTTTGGAGATGGTTAGGTCATGAGTGTAGAGCCCATTTAAAAGGGACTCCAGAGAGCTCACTCACCTCTTCCATCATGTAAGGACATAGTGAGAAGTTAGCTGTCTATGGACCAGAAAGGAGGCTCTTACCAGACACCAAGTCTGATAGTGCCTTGATCTTGGAATTCCCAGTATCCAGAACTGTTAGAAACAAATGTTTGGTGTTTAAGACATGCAATCTGTGGTATTTTCATTACAGGAGGCTGAACTGATTAAGACAAAGCCTATTGTCTTTTGGTTACATACTATACAAAATACTGAAATTAGCTTGTCAGCTTGTTGTCCCATCATTCCTTGCATCCAATATTTCATATGCAGTATTTTTTACTCCCTACCTAGAATTGACCAAACTGCAAAGGATGAAGGCATAGTCTTCTAGAATGTCAAGTCTGCCAAAACTTCCGACACCAACTGCAAGGAGTTAGGGTCTAACTACAGATTTAGAGAAAAGAGTCCACACAAGACAAGCCTTACTTCTGATACCAAATGCAAGCTTGAAGGGTTCTCCAAACCATGCTCAGCTTTGATAATTCACTAGAAAAACTCACAGAACTCACTGAAAGCTTTTATAGTCACGGTTAGTTTATTACAGGAAAAGGATAAAAATAAGCCAAAGAAGGGGCATATAAAGAAGGGATTGCAAGGATTCCAGACACGAAGATTTTATTGTCTTTAGGTTATGTTATTCTTCTGACCTTGATGTGTGAACATGTGCATGGGGCATTGCCAACCAGTGACACCCACCCAAGTCTTGGTGTTCACAATTTTTATTGGAACTCCATTATGTAGACATGATTAATTGACTGATTGCCCACATGGTCAATTTCAAACTTCAGGATGACTGATAGTCATACCTAAGATTATCAGGTGTGACTAACTCCATCCCGGTGTGGCCAACCCCCAACCCTAAATAACAATGTTCCTATCAAGTATGAAATAGATTGACTTCCAGAGGCTGAGAGCAAAGGTAGACTTCTTGTTGGGCAAGGTCAAACTTTTTACTGTACACTCTCATTTAATATCTAAATGCAATCAGTGAGGTTCTGTTTCGTATGTGTTTTTTTTTTCTCATTCATTCCTCATTTTGAAAGCAGTTCTAAGTATATAGTCATTATATACTATTGTCAATACATGTAGCTGTTATATACTATGCTATCTTCCTTATAGTTATTTTTTTAGGTATATAGGTAAATATATTTTTTTATGCACACTCCAAGTTTTTACAGTAATTGAAAAAGTAAGGAAGAGATCACATCTTCATCCAGTGGAGATGAAGCTGCAGTGGCTTGGATGGATTCAGCATATCAACTGTTAGGGATAATCACTATGGATATCACCTACAGTGAGGATACCAAAGGTCTGACTGCAGCAGAACGGGTTCCCCAGGTATAATGCATAGGAAGGCTGAATACATGGGAAGAAATACTTACCACATATTAGTTTTCTTGTTTTGTTTTTTAACATAGTTTAAAGCTAAAAATTTCTCATAAAGACCACTTCAGTTATAACCTTTAAGTTTCATTATATATAGCACATTCATTAATGATCAGTTTTACATATTTTATAAATTGTTTTATGATTTATTGGACCTATGGCTTGTTTAGCAGAGTGTTTTAGATTTCACAATAAGAACTTTCAAAATTGCTTTCTAGTTATTGTTTGTTAACTTAAGCATGTTATGGACAAGAACTTTGTATAATACTGATTTTTGGTGTTTTGGGAATATTTTTGTGGCTTAAGATGTGAATTTTTAGAAATGTTCCAAGAGTCTTTGGTATGAGTGTGCGTTATCTAATTGTTGGTTATAGGATTCTAAATATATTCAATAGACAGTTTATTGAAATTTAGAGGAAAAGAGTTAATGCAAAGCTATAATTCTCTGATGGATTTGTGCAGTATTAAGTGAAGAGTTGGAAATAGGTGACGGTGTCTTGCTGGGGTTTCTATGTTACTTTTGATCCAAGGATGTATGTAAGTATGCTTAGAATTATTTCCTATGTAATCTATAATTTATGACATTCTGCAGTCCTAAAAAAAATCAGATCTAGCTATGATCTAGGTGATCATCTCCTATGAGCTAGCAGATTAGCATGCAATTTAAGCTAAGGGGTCCTGGCCTGAGGTTTTTGTATTCTACTGTGATCTTCACTTACGTCAGTTTCTTGTCATGTCTCCCAATCAAAATTTTCCTTGTGCAGTAATGAGCTGCATCAGAAGCTGAGTCCGCATGTCTGAGACCTCATCATGTTGCTGATGTGCTTCTCATTGGTTCCCTGTCCCGCATCCTTTCTCTATGCTAACTAAACATGGTGAAGAATAAGCCAATTGTGTTTTGTAAGTTATGCTGACATTTAAACCTAAAAACCACTCTGAGATCTTGCAGTTAGGACTGCTATTTGACCTGTTTTTAAATTTCTCCTTATACATTACGGAGAGATGTATGTTAAAATTTCCCGCTTGAATAAAGGTTTGTCAGTACCTTCTTGCAAACTTACCAAATTTTACAGTATATATTAAGCCATAGGTGAGAATTTCTATAACTTCCATCAGAATTTTTCTCTATAAAATTGATAAATAGTATTAATTCATTACACAAATATTTATTGATGATTTAGTATGCATGAGGCTTTGTTTTTGGTGCTTGGGTTATATCACCTAAGAAAACAAAGTCTCTGCTGTTATACTTGCATTTTTATTGGTGGAAACTGATGAATGAATACTTATATGCATCAGGTAATAACAGCAATGAAGAAAATGCATAAAGTAAGGGGATTCAGAGGGATGGTGAAGTTACAGGTAAAGAGGGAACGTTTGATCAGAGACCTAAGTGAAGTGGGTGAGTGAGACTGCTTTAGCTGAGGAAGAGCTTCCAAAGAAAGGGAATGACAAGGGCTAGGATGATGGAGTGAAAACATTCTTGGTATGGTTGAAGAAAAGCAAGGAGGCCTGCAAGAATGAAGAGAGAATGGAATAACAAAACTGAGCAAGAGAGCAAAAATAAACAAGAGTGAGGGACCAAACTGAACATCTTTGCTTTACTAGAAATCTGAGATCCATGACTCGGGCCTGAGCTTGTGAGAAAGAGGAGCAGATGTTAATAGAATGGAATTAACATGTTAAATTTGATTGGATTGGATTTTTAAAATTCATTTTTATTAAATATTGAATATATTTAAAAGATTCCTCTCTATATGTAAATTACCAACACCCCCCTCCCCAACCAATATAATTACACCTGTGTACTCAGCTGCCACTTAAGAATTAGAAGAGTATCAGAATTTTAGAAGCCCCTTAGGTGCTTTTCCTGATCTTTCTCCCATTAGCCCCCAAACTAGAGGTGGAAAGTTTTTTTATACTTTATTTGACTTTTCTTTAAAGTTTTACCACATTTTATTGCATTGTTGTGAGGGTTAATCAGACATTATCTGGATGTGTCTGTGAGAATGTTTTCTAGATGAGATTAATATTTAAATTGACAGATAAAGCAAATTATCCTCCAAAACTTGGTGAGCCTTATTCAATAAGTTGAAAACCTTAATGGAACAAAGACTAGCAAGAAGGAATTCTGCTAAAAGACAGCCTTCAGATTTGAAGTGTAGCACTGACATTCCCTGGGCCTTTAGCCTACTGGCCTATCCTGTAGATTTTATACTTGCCAGGTTTCTTTTTCTTTTTTCTTTTTTTTTTGGAAACAGTGTTTCACTCTTGTTGCCCAGGCTGGAGTGCAATGGCGTGATCTCAGGTCACTGCAACCTCTGCCTCCTGGCTTCAAACAATTCTCCTGCCTCAGCCTCCCAAGTAGCTGGGATTACAGGCATGCACCACCACACCTGGCTAAGTTTATATTTTTAGTAGAGATGGGATTTCTCCATGTTGGTCAGGCTGGTCTCGAACTCCCGACCTCAGGGGATCCGCTGTCCTTGGCCTCCCAAAGTGCTGGGATTACAGGCGTGAGCCACAGTGCTTGCCTGTACTTGCCAGCTTTCATAACTGCATGAACCAATTCATTAAAATAACTCTCTCTATATATATACCTATATCTAGATATATCTATATCTATATAGATATCTATATCTAGATTTAGATCTGTATCTATTTAGATCTCTATATATATACTTTTGACAATAGTATATATACTATACAATACTATCGTGTATATATACTATTGACAATAGTGTGTATATATAGATATAGAGATACATCTATTGATATAGATATATAGCACACAGGATAGATATATATATGATATGTATGTATCAAAACATGTAATATATGTATACACATGCCTTTTTGATTCTGTTTCTCTAGAGAACCCTGACTTATACAATTGCAAACAAAATTTATATTCAAGAGATTTTTTCTGATTGCATATCATGTGAGGTATTTACATTCTACATCGGAAACCACTGCATTAGAGAATGCACAGTCAGCAGCAAATTTTAAGTAAGGAAATGCCTTGATTCTACTGTGTTAATAAATTTTGTATGTTATAAAACTTATACAATAATCACATTAAAGTAACATTAAATAAAACATACAAATAAACATTTAAATTCATTAGTGTATCATCCTTTCAGACTCATTCAAATATGCATCCCTTGCTTTAGATAATGGGAGTTCAGAAACATTTTTTTTTTTTTTTTTTGAGACGGAGTCTGGCTCTGTCTCCAGGCTGGAGTGCAATGGCATGATCTCGGCTCATTACAACCTCCGCCTCCTAGGTTCAAGGGATTCTCCTGCCTCAGCCTCCGGAGTAGCTGGGATTACAGGCACATGCCGCTATGCTCAGCTAATTTTTGTATTTTTAGTAGAAACGGGGTTTCACCATGTTGGCCAGGGTGGTCTCGATCTCCTGACCTTGGGAGGCCGAGGTAGGAGGATCATGAAGTGCTGGGATTATAGGCGTGAGTTACTGTGCCTGGCCCAGAAACAATTTTTTTCTTTTTTTTTTTTTTTTGAGTCTCGCTCTGTCACCCAGGCTAGAGTGCAGTGGCAAAATCTGGCTCACTGCAAGCTCCGCCTCCAGGGTTCACGCCATTCTCCTGCCCCAGCCTCCTGAGTAGCTGGGACTCTAATTTTTCTTTCTTTCTTTTTTTTTTTTTTTTTGTATTTTTAATGGAGACGGGGTTTCACCCTGTTAGCCAGGATGGTCTCGATCTCCTGACCTTGTGATCCACCCGCCTCAGCCTCCCAAAATGCTAGGATTACAGGCGTGAGCCACCATGCCTGGCCCAGAAACAATTTTTTAGCAAAGGAATGTTGTGATGAAATCAGTGCTTCAGTGAGATCATTCTGGGTATGGCAAGGAAGAGGTTGGATTACAGCAACATTTCTCACCCTTAACTGCCCATTAGGATTAGGATTGCATTGAAAGCTTTAATAAAATGTTGATCCTGGAAAGATTTAATTTAATACTTAAAAAAAAAAAGCCAGGAGATCCTGTTGTCAAGACAGTGTTCAGAACCACTTAGCCAAGGCAATTTAAATGGAGAGAAATATTTACATTTAAGAGATAATTGCAAAATAGAATTTCATGACCTGATGGCCAGCTGAACCATGGGATAGTGAAAAATAAAAGACAACTCTTAGAATTCTAACTGAGATGGCTAAACAAATGTATGATAAACCAACAGTTGTGTCACTATGTATCAGGCTAAGTGGCAGCTATCTGGCAAATATCTGTTAATTAATTTAATCTTACCTTTCACCAAACTCATTTTCCTTTCCTCCTGTGCACAGAGGTAGGCTATATTTACCAGCGTGATTTGCAATTAGACCATGTGACCAAGTTTTTCCCCCCAAAGAAATGTTGACTGAAGTAATAGAAACTATTACCAGGTCTAGCCCATTAAAAACAAGAGCTTTTAGGAAATCCTCTTTCTTTTAGTTTTTTGTCTGCCATTTGAGACCGATGCCTAGGATGTGTTATAGACAGCATATTTTTCTTCTTTCCTGAGTCCCTGAATAAATGGATAAAGAAGGGCAGAGTATTACAACATTTTTTCCCTCCTGTCATTGAAATTAAAGGGAGTGAGAGAGAAATTCTTGTTTTGTGAAGTCACTGAGATTTCTCAGTTTATCTGTTATAGCAGCTAGTATTACCTTAATAATTCTACAAAATAAGTACAGTTATTAGCCTTATTTTGAAGATTAATACAGCAGAGAGAATAGTTTTTTTTTGTGGAAAGATATTAAGCTGCCTGTGTTACTTTTAGGTAGAGGGACTTATAAATATAGGTTTGAAGCTCAGGATGAGGCCAGTGTGATAAATACCTTGTGAGTCATGAGTGTACAGGTGTTTGTTGAAGTCATGGAAGTGAAAGTGATCCCTTGAGGAGGCAAAGCAGAGAATAAAGGAAGTGGACTCATTATGGAATTTTAGTACTAGCAATATTTCAAAAGAGGATACCATGTTGGAGACCAAGAAAAAAAGTCAGAGAGGTTAAAAAAAAAAAGAAAAAAAAAAAAAACCTAGGATGGAAGATTGTCAAGAAAAGAGAAGAGATACTTTTAAAATGGAAGGCCTATCAGTAGTGCCAAAAGCGACAGAGTTATGTGAACTAAAGACCAAAGAAAAGGCCACTTATCCAATTAGGTGGTGAATGCTGACCTTTAAGAAAGCCCTTGCAGAAAGTTGGTAAGATTGCAAGCCAGGCTGAAGTGGTTTGACATGTGACTGAGAGTGAAATGTGTGGGCAGTGCATGCAGAGCACCTTTTCAAGAGAATTGGCAGCAAGAAAAAAAAAGGTGTTCTGTAAAATAAGCATTGCGCTCCCTCTATCAGCTGAACACTAGAATAAGTGAGATTTGGGACAGTAGGGAATGTGTCAGACCATTTCCTGTCCCTTGAAAAATGTCTGTGTTTATGGGAAAATATATGAATCACAATTATAATTTACCTCATAATATTTACAAGTTAATAGTCAATGTAAATGGGACTGTTTGAAAAAGCACCTTGTAAGGCAGGATGGCGATTTAAAAGTTATTCTGTAAAGCTGGAGAGTTAGGCTGAAACAAAGTGACATTGTAAGCATCAAGTTTAGAAATTAAAAAAATAAGGACCATATTGTGTGATCAGAAAATGGAGAATAAGTATGTTCCAGGAAAACAGGAAAGAAATCCTGGAGATGGATCAGGCATGATGATGAGTTGCTAATGTAGTGCTAGTATTGTACAAATGTTATTAATAGTTAATGGACAGGGAGGGAAATCCATGTTCCTTTTTGTATTTAACTCTTCTCAGGCAGGAACACTGTATTCATATTGAAGTGTCACAAATTAAGGATACTGCAGAGACACTGAAGAGGCTCATGAGGAATAATATACTTAGAGAATTGTTCATGTATGGTGTGGAAAGGGAATGGAGGTATTTAACATAAGATCAAGTTATGATGAGTGATTTCAACTCTTCGGTAAAGTTTTGCAATTAGATGTGGCTTAAAAAAAGAAAACACAAGAGCACAATATTGGGAGTAGAATAGGACACAGGAAGATATTAGAGGGGCCGGTGTGATAACATGGAGTCTGTATGCTAGATGGGACCAGTGTGAGATCCACTAACAGGAAAGCCATCATGGGACTGGGAGAGAGAAGCACAAATGTTAAGGGGCACACGCAGCATGCTGGGTTATCACAAGGGTAACTCAGGGCAGAGCAAGGCACAGGCGAAAGCTAGGCAATTATTCTAGGTCCAGAAGTATAGAGTATCGAGAGGTTAAGTAGACTGGGCTCCACTGTACAGGGGGAGGTGGGTTAGCCACAAACTAAACAGCAAAAGTCAAAAGGCTCAGTTAGGATCCTGAGTATCGAAGTTGGGAGTATCTGGGCCAGAGGAGAATTTGCCTTGAGCTGAAGGAAGCTGAACCTTCAGAGCATCTTCCCAAGCTCTGGGGTGGGATGGGGGTGGGGTCCTAGCAATGTGTTCTGTGATCGTATATTTCTGTAAGTTTGCAAAGGTAAGATTGTTCTGAAATTTTTTGGTAAAATCCCCATTTCTTCCAAAATTATGTGTTGAGCCTCACTCAATCTGTCTCCATCTTGGCATCGGTTCTGGGGCACAAATATCAAGAAAAAGAGTTGTCCCTTTGCTTCAGACTTGGGGCTTCCATGTTTCCTTCACTGACAAAATAGAGATCAAACTTAGCCAGGTAATAACTGAAAGCAGCTGAGGTGGGCAGCTAAGAAGGTCAGTTTCTAGGAGTGGGCTGGAATTATGTGGTTAAGGAGAGATCAGGCTCAGGCCATGGCCATCTTTAAGCAGATGTGTCTGTCTTTGAGATTTAGTTTTCCTGAAATTATCTATTGTTATCCTCTACTCTTTTTTTGAGTTATTTTTCTTTTAAAATATTTATATTTTCTGAATATGCTATTTGTTCCTATGCATATGAACTCAGTTTTGTACCTCCCTTCCTAGATTAGGAGCTCCTTCAGGGAAGAATTATTTCTTACTAGAATCTGGCTACCTTACTGAAGCCTAGTTGGTGCGCAATACATGAAATTCCTAGACTTTCTAATTGTTCTTCACTGAATTGGGAATGGTATAGGTAAGAAAAGGTTTCCTGGAAGACTGAGGCACATGCATGCAAAAATGTAAAATTTGAAATAATCTGAGCAAATTTTATACAACCCCTCTGTCCTCATCCCACATTGCGCGCGCGTGCGCGCGCGCGCACACACACACACACACACACACACACACATATATTATTTTATTTATTTATTTTTTTTGAGATGGAGTCTCGCTCTGTCGCCCAGGCTGGAATGCAGTGGCACGATCTTGACTCACTGCAACCTCTGCCTTCTGGGTTCGAGCGATTCTCCTGCCTCAGCCTCCTGAGTAGCTGGGACTACAGGCACGTGCCATCATGCCCAGCTAAATTTTGTATTTTTAGTAGAGGTGGGGTTTCACCATGTTGGCCAGGACGGTCTTGATCTTTCAACTTCGTGATCTGCTCACCTTAGCCTCCCAAAGTACTGGGATTATAGGCGTGAGGCACCATGCCTGGCCATTGCTTATATTTTAAACTCAGTTCTAAGCTTATTGAAATAATTCTGAATGTATTCTATTCTTACAGGATAATTGATCAAGAATAAAAAGAGGCATTACCTAAATCAATCTTTTTAAATTCCCATGATGTGGGAAAAATTGTTTGAAAATAAATATTTGATTTTAATATGTTGTTTGTAGGTCTCATTTGTTCATTTATTCATTCATCCAACAGATATTTTTAAGTATCAAATATGTACCCAGTTATTTAATAAGGTCTAGGATGACACTGGTAAGCAAGGACATGATCTGTGCCCTATTTGACTTACAGTCCAAGTGTGGATTAATGAAATGCACATGCCATTTGAAATGATATAGAATAAGATAGAAATCAATGTATCTGGAAGCCATACAACAATAGAAGCTGATCAAGTCCTATGGTTGCGTGTATTTGGGTAGAGGGGATATTCAGAAAAGGCTTCCTGGAGGATACGATACTTGAATTGAGGTCTGAAGGGTTGTCTAGGAGATCCTGGTGGAAAGGGAGTATGGAAGGTGATGAAGGGGCTGGTGATAAATGTTCCGTATAGAGGAAACACAATGGCCAAAGAGTCTGTTGCCAGAAGGTGCAAAGACTGGTAGAAAACTGTGTTTAAAGTGAGAAGAAAGATAAGATTGATGCAAGGTGAAGATGGAGATGGAGGCAGAGGTCAGACCATGTAGGACATTCCAAACCATGATAAGGATTTGGCTTTTTCATGATAACAGAGAAAAGCCATTAGATAATTTAATGTAGGACTTGGTGTGATCACATTTATGTTTTTGTGAAGATCACTCTGGCTCCATTGTATGGAAAATATCAGAGGGGCCTAGGGTGTATGCAGGAAGTGTAGTTAGGAAGCTATTGCATTGGTCCTGGTAGAGATGGCAACTTGAGCTATCATGATGGAGAAAGAAGTGAAAAAATGTGTAAGATATTTAGAAGTAAAATGGACAATATTTTGTAATGGGTTACACCTAGATAGGGTGAGGGAGAAAGTGGTGTCAAGATGACTTCTACATTCCAGCTTATGCAACTGGCAGGATGATAAAGTATTCACAGAAGCTGCAACTACTGGTAGAAGATGGAGTTTGGTGTGAGAGATCACAGGTTTGATCATGGATATGTTAGATATGCGGTGCCTATAACATAACCAAATGTTACATTAAATAGCTGGTTGGACATGTGATTCTGGAACTCAAAGGATAGGTTGACCCTACAGATGTGAATTTGTTTGTCTCAGAATATTTGGTTGTTCATGACATTTCTTATAAGAATATGAGAAAGGAAGAACATCTAGGAGTGAACGTTAAGAATGCCAACCTTTAATGGTGGTTAAAAAGGGATGAATCTGCAGATGAAACCTAAGATGTAGAGAGAAAACACCAGGTGAGTGTTTACCTTGGGAGCCAAGGAAAAGTAGCATTTCTAGGCTAATGTAATAACTGACATTGCCAAATGCTATTAGCAGGTGAGGTAATATGAACAATACAAACATTAATTGATTTTAGGTTTTAGCAATGTGGAGGTCATTGTTGATTCAAGAGAAAGCTGTTTTAGAGAGATAACTTTAGAGAGAAGTAAACTAGGAAGTTTGTGGGAAAAGCGAGGAGTGAAGTTAGTTGTTTGAAGATAGTTGGCTACAGAGGGAAGGAGAGAATTAAGATGGCAGAAGGTAAACATGATAGAATATAATGCTGGGAAGCCTTTTGGATGACTGTCTATTGAAATCTCCTGTGTAATCAATGGTTCAGAAATTTATGCTCTTTAGGTAGGACTTGAAGAATAATTTTGGTACTTAGAAATGTATAGTCATGGCTTGTATGATATGTTGCTGGCAATAACTATTATTTGTTTATAGGAATGTCTTTCCATTAGAATATTTCTTTACCATGAAAATATATGATCTACTTAACAATGAAGCCATTGACTTTATGAGACCATTTCAAGTAAGCAGAGGGTGGTGAAAACCAGGGGCTATTCCTTCTTGTTTTCTTGCACTGCAATAAGAAACTTTTGTGTACTGGAACTGGCTGGGTTTATACCCCATGGAAATGGACAGTGCTGGAGCACGCACATATATAAGAGAAATAAATATAAAATACCATAAAATACAGGGGGATATCTGGTGAAGAATGCTCTATTATAGTTTTGTGCTTTGAGATGGTAGCTAAGATGTGGTAGAAGGGGAAATATTTTATTTGAGAACTGCTTTATGGAAGAGTCTGTTGCAGAAATTCACCTTTTCTACTAGTTGCAAGATCCTAGAAAAATTGGTCAATCACTTTTGGTCTGCTTTGTTATTTGCAAAATTGGGTTACTAATCCCTTTTATCCCACATTTTCTGAGCCCTCTTGTGCATTTCAGCAATGAAATACCATATACATTTTATTTATCATTATGGCCAATGAGTACTATAGTATTTATACAGTGGGGTTATACCCCACTCATGGCAGATATTTATTCACATCAGTGTTATGTACATATTGCTGGCCAAAATATAGCCTCAAAAACTTAAATTTACACTTTAAATTGAAACTATAAGCCATACCCATGAGAAAGACAGTGAGATATTAAAAGCTGGTGAAGACCATAGACTTTGGAATAAGACTTGGTGACTTTACCACTAGTGGTTACTTTGGGCAAGTTGTTTTACATTTTCAGCCTCAGTTTCTTTATTATAGGATGGTATTAAAAATAGTAAATAATAGTACCTTCTTCATAGGGTAGTTGTGAGAATTAAGAGGTGATGGTTTTAATTTAGGAAACATTGTTCGATGGTAATGATTATTATGAGGGCTTTGAAATCTCTTTATAATCTAAAGCACTGCTTCTCAAATGAGTACAACTGGGATTAGGTGGAGGTGGCTGGAGAGGTTACTGGAAGTCATGAGAGAAATGGATATCTCCCACAAGTGTTCATTTTGTTGATATTTGCTACATGTTTATAGTTTTACATGGAATATTTTAAAAATGCTTTTAATTTTTAGAGAAAGAGAAGGCTTCAGAGCAATATGCTATTCTGGGAAGAGAGGGGGTGAAGGTTCATTCTACAGTTCTGGAGTCTGGGGATGTGTATCCGTTCATTCCTCAGTGTCAATGGCTAAGAATTACTGGTCAGAAGACTGAGCTATTGTTGGAAGATGTAGAAGTAAAGACACTTCCCCTTCTACCACTGATTTGGACAGATTAAATGTCAAGAGGATTATATGGATTTGCTTGTGCAAATCCTAAAGTGATTTTCTGGATTTGGGAAAAATCTTGACATGTTTTAACTTAGCACTTTAACTGAGAAATGTTCCCAGCATCTTCCTGTTTTAAGTAATTGAAAACACTGCCAACTCCGATTGCTTCCGAAAAAGGCAAACTAAGATGTTTTCAGAGACACTGTATAATATGCGTTGCATTTATTTTGGTAAATATCTTGATCTCCTTATTTACTGTGTCTAAAAGAATTTAGCAAATTATCAATTCTGGAATACATAATTCTTGGAGAACACACAGTATTTTTTTCCAATTCGACAGATTTGCTAAATATATACTTCCTTATTAACATTTGGGTGTTATTTTTTTAAACCTAGATTTAATTAAAACATAGGCACAAGGACAAAATAGGTATATACAAACAGCAGACTTTATGTCATCTTTTTCACATGTGTAGCTTTTGTATTTGGAGTTTTGAGTTTAACTTTTTAATTCTTTTGAGAGGAAATTTGGGGCCATAAGTTAAGAGGCTGGAAGAGGAGTTTTGATTCTTGTTTTCTTAGGGAAAACATTCCTTTCTCTTATTTGGAAGGATCTCTTCCTTTATCTTCTAGGCTAATACAAAGCCCGCTGTGGGTATTGTTTCTCCTGTGAAGTCTATCAGATTGTCTTACCCACGAGAATTTATTATGCCTTCATCTGTGTAACATTCTGTACTCACTAAAATACCAAGCAATTATTTTCTTGCATATCTGTATTTCCCATAATTTGAGCATCGTTGCTTATATTACAGGTACAGGTATGAGTAAATGCTTAATACCTGTTAATTAATTGGAGTTGACTCTAGTGGCAGGTAGAATTAAAAGTAGAGAGGAGGTTCACAGAGATCTTAAGGAGGTATCAAAAGAGCTACTCAGTAACAGTGAGTGTCTCACAGAAGTACTCCTAAAGCAAAAGCAGGCCTTCAGATGGTAGAAGAGTATAGACTTATACCAGAATATATTGGGTCTTTCTCAACAACTTTGTAAGGAAAGGACTGATGTCTGGGAGTATAGGCAGGGCACCTTGGGAATGAATTCTGTCAACTTTCATTAACTTTCAATTTATGAATCTATACTATGAAAAGTAATTACATATTTATTACTCAAGAAATTTGTTAATCGGATAATTTATTAATCAAGTAACCTATAAGCCCTACAACCTGTGAATATAATATGACAAGTAATTACATATTCATTAATCAAGTAATTTGCACCCCAGCTTTGTGGTAGTTGCTCAGAGTGGATTGGGGATGCAGAAGAGTTAGAAAGCCTGTCCTCTGACATGAAACAGCTTATATTCAGTGGGAAACAAGCAAAGCTAAAGTTCATGGAATAATAGGAGATGACAGAAACTCGTAGAACAACGCAGAAGGGGCTGGGCACGGTGCTCACACCTGTAATCTCAGCACTTCGGGAGGCCCAGGCAGGTGGATCACGAGGTCAGGAGATCAAGACCATCCTGGCTCACGGTGAAAACCCGTCTCTACTAGAAATGCAAAAAATTAGCCGAGCATGGTGGCGGGCACCTTTAATCCCGGCTACTCGGGAGCCTGAGGCAGGAGAATGTCATGAACCCGGGAGGCGGAACTTGCAGTGAGCCGAGATCTTGCCACTGTACTCCAGCCTGGGTGACAGAGAGAGACTCCATCTCAAACAAACAAACAAACAAAACCAAAAAAACAAAAACAAAAAATAAAAATAAAATGCAGAAAGGGAGGTATCCTTTTGGTAGGGATTGGTCAGTTCTCAAAACTGAGGATATCAGGTGATAAGTGTGCTCAGGTTCTAAATGAGAACTGCTAAACAAATTTCCATATATTTAAAAAGATGTAGCCAAAGTGGACAATCAACTTTCTACTCCTGTCTCTCACTTGGGTTCACAAGAGCAAGCTGACAGGAGATGCTTTGCAGAAATACCACAGTGTTGGGAAGCTTTGTGACCCTTCACCAGATGTGTAGAATCAATTTCGGGGAGAGAATTTCTGAAAAAATGTCAGTAAGATGCAAGAGAACACTCGGAAAGATTAAGGGGTATTTTCTAGAAGTGGAATGTGGCATACAAACATTCCCAGATGTTTGTTGAATTGCTAAAGTGCAATAAGAATTTTTTTTTTTTGCAATAAAACTGACTGGGTTTATATCCCACTGAAGTAGACAGTTTGGGGAAGGGACACATGGAAGAGAAATGACAAATGGAAAAGGCCCTGAAATGCAGGGGAATGTCTGAAGAAGGGAAAGTGATACATTTATTTGGAAGAACTGGAGATTGACCCCTTTAGTTTGCAGGAAGATCAACTGGTGCTGGACTCTGGCCTGAGGACATCTGAAGTCAAGCAATGGCTGGAGCTTCCCCTTTCTACAGGCAAGAAGGAAGGGATGATTCCTGAGCCCGCAAGCTATACTCAGAAAATATCCTGGACAAGGGTGTGTGAGTTTCCATGGGAGGAGTAGATGCTAGGGATAGTAGTAATGTTAGGTCCTGCCCAAAAGGCTGTCTGAAAAAGGGAGACCTAAGCAGGAAGAGAGTGTGTTGGGAATACTACTGAAGATTGCAGCTGAACAGCTGCCAAGAAATGTTAGGCAGAGAGGACACAAGACATGTCCAGGTTCCTAGCAGAATTAGCTTCACAGAAGGCACAAAACTGTGCCCCTGAAGAAAGAAGGAGCATTATACACATGTATCACTGTGTTAGACCATTCTTGTATGGTTATAAATAAATACTTGAGGCTGGGTAATTATAAAGAGATTTAATTGGCTCATGGTTCTGCAGGCTTTACGGGAAGCATAGTGCCAGCATCTGCTTCTGATGAGGCCTCTGGAAGCTTGTAATCATGGTGGAAGGTGATGGGGAGCCAGCATGTCAATTGATGAAAGTGGGCGAGAGAGAGTGGGAGGTGTCACAACTTTTTAAACAACCAGATCTCATGAGGGCTCAACGATCATGAGGACAGCATCAAGACATTCATGAGGAATCCACTCCTATAACCCAAACACCTCCTATCAGGCCCCACCTCCAACACTGGGGATTGCATTTCAACATGAGATTTTGAGGGAACAGACAATCAAACTGTATCATTCTGTCTCTGGCCCCTCAAACTGAATGCCCTTCTCACATTGCAAAATATAATTATCCTCTGCCAATAGTCTCCAAAAGTCTTAACTCATTTTAGCCTCAGGTCCAAAGTCCTAAGTCTCATCTGAGACTCATCTCCTTCCACATATGAGCCTGTAAAATCAGAACAAGTTATTTACTCCCAAGATAAAATGGTAGTACAGGCATTGGGTAAACATTACTATTCCAAAAGGGAGAAATTGGCCAAAAGAAAAGGTCAATAGGCCCCACACAAGTCTGAAACTCAGCACGGCAGTCATTAAATCTTAAAGCTCCAAAATAATCTTCAACTGCATGTCCCACATCTAGGGGACACTGGTGCAGTGTGGACTCCCAAGGCCTTGGGCAGTTCTGCCTCTGTGGGTTTGCTTGGTATTCCGATGGTCTAGAGTTGAGTGTCTGTGTTTTCCAGGTACAGAGTGCAAGCTGCCGATGAATCTACCATTCTGGGGTCTGGAAGGTGGCAGTCACCTTCTTTACCTCCATTAGGCAGTTCCCCAGTGGTGACTGCATGGCAGCCCCAACACCATACTTCCCCTTGTCGTTGCCCTGGTAGAGATTATCTGTGAGGGCTCTGTTTTTGCAGCAGGATTCTACTTGGGCACCCAGGCTTACTTATACAGCCTCTGAAATCTAGGTGGAAGCCACCAAGCCTCATTCACCCTTGCATTCTGTGTGTTTTACACCATGTGGAAGCTACCAAAGCTTATGGCTTGTGCCCTCTGGAAAGGTGACCTGAGCTGTACCTGGGGCTCTTTAAGCCACAGTTGTAGCTGGAGCAGCCAGGATGTGGGGAGCAATGTCCCAAGGCTGAGCAGGACAGGAATTTCCTAGGCCTGGCCCCCAAAACCATTCTTTCCTTCTAGCCCTCTGGGCCTGTGATGGGAGGGTCTGTCTGAGATCTCTGAAATGCT
Source organism: Theropithecus gelada (assembly GCF_003255815.1). Lineage (NCBI taxonomy): Eukaryota > Metazoa > Chordata > Mammalia > Primates > Cercopithecidae > Theropithecus > Theropithecus gelada. The sequence goes on from NC_037681.1 coordinate 54,361,327, forward strand.
TTTGAGGGCTTTTTCCCTTTGTTTTGGAGATTAGCACTTGGCTCCCTTTTTAGTAATGCTAATCTCTCTAGCAAGTGGTGGTTCTGCAGCCTGCTTGGATTCTGTCTGTGCCACATGGCCAGGCTGCAAATTTTCCAAATTTTTATGCTCTGCTTTCCCGTTAATTGTAAGTTTCAAATTTCAGTCATTTCTTTGCTTCTCTATCTGATTATAGGCTGTTAGAAGTAGACAAGCCACATCATGAATGCTTTGCTGCTTAGGAATTTCTTCCATCAGATACTATAAGTTATTACCTTTAAGTTCAAACTTCTCTGATCCTTAGGGCATGAACACAGTACAGCCAGGTTCTTTGCTAGGGCATAACATGTGTGACCCTTATTCCAGTTCTCAATGACTTCTTCATTTCTATCTGAGACCTGGTCAACTGGGCCTTTACTTAATCTGTATTTCTATCATCGTTTAACCAGTCTCTAAGAAGTTCCAAACTTTCCCTCATCTTCCTGTGTTCTTCTGAGCCCTCCAAACTTTTCCAGCCTTTTCCTCTTACCCATTTACAAGGTCACTTCCACATTTTCAGGTCTCTTTATAGGAACACCCCACTCCTCGTACCAATTTTCTCTATTACCATTCTTGTATTGCTATGAAGAAATACCCTAGGCTGAACAATTTATAAAAGATGTTTAATTGGCAAAGGTAAAGACTTCATGACTAAAACACTAAAAGCAAGGGCAACAAAAGCCAAAATAGACAAAAGGGATCTGATTAAACTAAAGAGCTTCTGCACAGCAAAAGAAACTATCATCAGAGTGAACAGGCAACCTACTGAATGGGAGAAAATCTTTGCAATCTACCCATCTGGTAAAGGGCTAATATCCAGAATCTACAAAGAACTTAAACAAATTTAGAAGAAAAAAAAACTGCATCAAAAAGTGGGCAAAGGATATGAACAGACGCTTCTCAAAAGAAGACATTTATGCAGCCAGCAGACACATGAAAAAGGTTCATCATTAGTGGTCATTAGACAAATGCAAATCAAAATCACAATGAGATACCATCTCACACCAGTTAGAATGATGATCACTACAAAGCCAGGAAACAACAGATCCTGGAGAGGATGTGGTGAAGTAGGAATGCTTTTACACTGTTGGTGGGAGTGTAAATTACTTCAACCATTGTGGAAAACAGTGTGGCAATTCCTCAGATCTAGAACTAGAAATACCATTTGACCCAGCAATCCCATTACTGGGTGTATACCCAAAGGATTATAAATCATGCTACTATAAAGACACATGCACACACGTTTATTGCAGCACTATTCACAATAGCAAAGACTTGGAACCAACCCATATGTCCACCAATGATAGACTGGATTAAGAAAATGTAGCACATATACACCATGGAATACTATGCAGCCATAAAAAAGGATGAGTTCATGTCCTTTACAGGGACATGAATGAAGCTAGAAATCATCATTCTAAGCAAACTACTGCAAGGATAGAAAATTAAACACTTCATGTCCTCACTCATAGGTGGGAGTTGAACAATGAGAACACATGGACACAGGGTGGGGAACATCACACACCAGGGCCTGTCGGTGGGTGGGGGCCTGGGGGAGGGATAGCATTAGGAGAAATACCTAATGTAAATGACGAGTTGATGGGTGCAGCAAACCAACATGGCACATGTATACCTATGTAACAAACCTGCAAGTTGTGTACATGTACCCTAGAACTTAAAGTATAACAATAATAAAAAAGATGTTTAACTGGCTCATGGTTTTTCAGGCTGTACAGGAAGCATGGTGCTGGCATCTGCTTCCAGTGATGCCTAGGAAGCTTAAAATCATGGCAGAATGTGATAGAGAACCAGTATGTCACATGAGATGAGCAGCAAGAGAGGGAGGAGGTGTCACACACTTTTCAACAACCACATCTCATGAGAACGCACTCGCTGTCTTAAGGACAGCACCAAGACATTCATGAGGAATCCACTGTATTACCCAAATATCTCCCACCAGGCTTCACCTTCAACATTGAGGATTACATTTCAAATGAGATTTGGAGCTCACAAATACACCCAAACTATAACAACCACAGAGGACTCTAAAGAACAACAGTATTCATCAAAGAAGTGGTTGACTGAGTCATCATCTTCCTGCCCCTACCTCTGAGTAGGTACGAAACAGCAGAATAACTGAGGATGATGTGGGGGCAACATGGGGAAGAAACCCAATGTTTGAAAGTGACCTGGGGAGCTGTAGAATTTCCCAGGGTACTGTATAAGAGCACAGAAGGGACAGCCAGAAAAGAGTGTTAGAAATCAATGGTAGGAGAATAAATTATTTTCTTGATTTTATCCTACTGAATCGAGCCCACTCAAAGAACTATTCTATATCTTTAATTAAATTCTAAGTAGTTTTGGAATGACTTAAGTATCATAGATGAAATTCATCACAGGTGAATGGCAGGGAAAACCTCAGGGAGGGGCTGTGTCTTTACCCAGCTCCTGAAGTGAGGACTGAGAGGAGAAATAAAAGCATTTTATTAATACCTTTTCCATATAAATATTTTTCCCACTTTTCACAAATAGAGTATTGGATACACTGTTCTAGGTTTGCTTTTCTTTTGCACTTAGAAATGTGTGTCAAAGTTTATTTATCAGTGTTTTAAAAAACTTGACCATTTTGTTATAACAGGGTCTCACTCTGTCATCCAGCCTGTAGTTCAGTGACATGATCGTGGCTTACCACAGCCTTGACCTTGACTCAAGCAGTCCTTCTGCCTCAGCCTCCTGAGTGGCTGGGACCATAAGGATATGCTACCATGCCTGGATAATTTAAAATATATATATATTTTTTGCAGAGATGGGGTCTCGCTGTGTTGTTAAGGCTTGTCTTGAACTCCTGGGCTCAAGAGATCTTCCCTCCTTTCCTCCTAAAGTGCTGGAATTACAGGTGTGAGCCACAACAGCTGGTTATTATTATTACTATTTTTCCGGGAGGGAGTCTCTGTCACCCAGGCTGTAGTGCAGTGGTGTGATCTTGGCTCACTGCAACCTCTGCCTCCCAGGTTCAAGTGATTCTTTTGCCTCAGCCTCCTGAGTAGTTGGGACTACAGGTGCGTGCCACCACACCTGGCTAATTTTTGTATTTTTAGTAGAGATGGGGTTTCACCATATTGGCCAGGCTGGTCTCAAACTCTTGACCTCGTGGTCCACCCGCCTGGGCCTCCCAAGGTGCTGGGATTACAGGTGTGAGCCACCACACTTGGCTGCTATTATTCTTTTTTACGCCTATGTCTTATTCCATGATAGGACTATATTAAAATTTATTTAACAAACTTTGATGAGTGTTTAGATTATTTCCTTTTTTTTTTTTTTTTTTTTTTGCTGTCACTAACAGTGCTGCAAAGGATAACCTGTGCAAGTGTTTCAGTATAGAATAAATTATTTGACATGGAATTGCTGCATTTTAAAAAACAGATATTGCCAGATTGCCCCATATGAAGAATGCATTGGATTTCCACTTGTACCAGCAATGTGTGAGAGTCACTGTTCTCCATTCCTTTGAAAGCATGGAGTGTTACCGAACATTTTAATGTTTATCAACCTGATAGTTGCAAAATACTATGCCAGTACAGTTATCTTTAATTACAACTAAGAGATATTGGTATTTCCTTTGCTGGGTATTGTCTATTCATATTCATTTTTTTGAGATAGTCTGACTCCATCACCCAGGCTGGAATGCAGTGGCATGATCTTGGCTCACTGCGATCCTCACCTCCTGGGTTCAAGTGATTTTTGTCCCTCAGTCTCCTGAGCAGCTGAAATTACAGGCATACGTCACCACACCCAGCTAATATTTGTATTCTTTTTTTTTTTTTTTTTTTTTCTGAGACGGAGTCTTGCTCTGTCACCCAGGCTGGGGTACAGTGGCCGGATCTCAGCTCACTGCAAGCTCCGCCTCCCGGGTTTACGCCATTCTCCTGCCTCAGCCTCCCCAGTAGCTGGGACTACAGGCACCCGCCACCTCGCCGGGCTAGTTTTTTGTATTTTTTAGTAGAGATGGGGTTTCACTGTGTTAGCCAGGATAATATTTGTATTTTTAATAGAGATGGGGTTTTGCCATGTGGACCAGGCTGGTCTCAAAGCTGATCTCAAGTGATCTACCTGCCTCAGCCTCCTGAAGTGCTGGTATTACAGGCGTGAGCAACCACGCCTGGCCTCTCTGTTCATATTCTTGGCACATGTTTCTATTGGCCTTTTTTTTTCTGATTGGTTTCTTTCTTTTTTTTTTTTTTTTGAAACAGTCTTGCTCTGTCACCCAGGCTGGAGTGCAGTGGCACGATCTCGGCTCACTGCAAGCTCCGCCTCCCAGGTTCACACCATTCTCCTGCCTCAGCTGACTACACGTGCCTGCCACCATGCTGGCTAATTATTTTGTATTTTCGGTAGAGATGGGGTTTCACCGTGTTAGCCAGGATGGTCTCGATCTCTTGACCTTGTGATCCGCCTGCTTCAGCCTCCCTTTTTTTCTGATTGGTTTCTAGAAACTCTTTGTATACTAAGGAATTTAGCTACTTTTTTTGTGACATATGTTGCAATTTCCCTTAAATGTTTTGTTTGCTTTTAGACTTTACTAATGGTATTTTTGGCATGCTGAAATTTTTATATGTTTGGATTTATTAATCTTTTATTTTAAAATATATGTGTTTTGTAAAAAGGACACACTCTTCAATAAAGGTCAACTGAAAATAGATTAACCACTTAAATGTAAGACCCCAAACTGTAGAGCTACTAGAAGAAAACTTAGGGAAAAAGCCTTATGACATTGGTAATTCTTTTGGATATGACCCTAAAAGCACAGGCAACCAAAGCAAAGGTAGACAAGCACAGAATTATATCAAATGCTTCTGCACAGCAAGGGAAATAACAGAATGAAGAGACAGCATATAGAATGAGAGAAAATGTTTACAAACTGTAATAAGGGGTTAATTCCCAAATATAAGAAACTCAAGCAACACCATAGCAAGAAAACAACCAGATTTTAAAATGAGCAAAGGACCTGACATTCCTCAAAAGAAGGCATACAAATGGACAATCAGTATATCAAAAAAAAAAAAAAAAAAATGCTCAACATCACTAATCATCAGGGAAATGCAAATTAAAACCACAATGAGACATGACTTCACATCTGTTGATTGGGAATTACCAAAAAGACATAGACAACAAATGTTAGTAAGAAAGTAGAGAATAAGGAACACTTGAACTCTGTTGGGAGCAATATAATTTAGTTCAGCCATTATGGAAAACAATATGGAGATTCTTCAAATATTAAGATTAGAATTCACTACAGCTAACAAGGGAAAGAAAATATCTCTACAAGAAGAGCTAAAAACCACTACTTGGAGATACCAGAGATGATGCAAACAAATGGAAAAATATTCCTTGCTCATGGATGGGAAGAATATTATTAAAATGTCCATACTGCCCAAAGCAATTTATAGATTCAATGCTATTCCCTTAAACTACCACTGACATTCTTTGCAGAACTAGAAAAATCCATATGGAAAAAATTCATATGGAACTAAAAGAGAGCCTGAATAGCCAAGGCAATCCTGAGCAAAAAGAACAAAGCTGGAGGCATCGCATTACCTGACTTCAAACTATACTAAAAGGCTATGGTAACCAAAACAGCATGGTACTTGTATAAGAACAGGCACATAGACAATGCAATAGAACAAAGAACCCAGAAATAAGACCACACACCAACAAGTATGTGATCTTTGACAAACCTGACAAAAGCAATGAGGAAAGGATTTCGTATTCAATAAATATTGCTGGGATAATGGCTAGCCCTATGCAGAAGATTGAAACTGGACCCCTTCCTTATACCATATTCAAAATTTAACTCAAGATGGATTAAAGACTTAAATGTAAAACCCGAAACTATAAAAACCCCAGAAGACAACCTAGGCAACACCATTCAGGACATAGGCACAGGAAAAGTTTTCATGAAGAAAATGCCAAAAGCAGTGGCAACAAATGCACAAATTAACAAATATGACATAAGTAAATGATAGAGCTTCTGCAAAGCAAAAGAAACTATCAACAGAGTAAACAGACAACCGACAGAGTGGGAGAAAATTTTTGCAATCTGTCCATCTGACAAAGATCTAATATCCCGCATCTATAAGGAGCGTAGCTTTACAATAAAAAATCCCATTAAAAAAGTGAGCAAAGGACGTGAACAGGCACTTCTCCAAAGAAGACATGCATGTGGCCAACAATCATATGAAAAACTCAACATCACTGATCATGGAGAAATGTAAATCAAAACCAAAATGAGATACCATCTCACGCCAGCCAGAATGACTATTATTAAAAAGTCAAAAAATAACAGATGCTGCTGAGGTTGTAGAAAAAAAGGAACACTTCTATATCATTTGTGGGAGTGTAAATTAGTTTAACCATTAGTGGGAAACACTGTGGCGATTTCTCAAAGACCTAGAGACAACTACCATTCAACTCTGAAATCTCATTACTGGGTATATACCCAAAGGAATATAAATCTTTCTTTTACAAAGACACATGCATGCATATGTTCATTGCAGCACTATTCACAATAGTAATGACACAGAATCAACCCAAATCCCCATCAATGATAGATTGGATGGAGAAAATATGGTACATATATAGCATGGAATACCATGCAGCCTTAACAAGAAATGAGATCATGTCCTTTGCAGGGACATGGATGGAGATGGAAGTCGTTATCTTCAGGAAACTAATGCAGGAACGGAAAACCAAATACCACATTTCCACTTACAAGTGGGAGCTAAATGATGAGAAAATATGTACACACAGAGGGGAACAACATACACTGGGGCCTGTTGGAGAGTGGAGGTTGGGAGGAGGAAGAAAAGCAGGAAAAATAACCAGTGGATACTAAGCTTAATACCTGGGTGGTGAAATAGTCTGTACAGCCAACCCCCATTTTTACCTACGTAACAAATCTGCACATCCTGCGTGCATATCCCTGATCTTAAAATAAAAAATTAAAAAAAATTACCATATGATCTAGCAATTTGTTGAAAAGCCTGTGTTTTTTTTTTTTTTCATTCTGTGTTTCTGGTATCTTTGTTTAAAATCAGTTTACTGTAAATGCATGGATTTATTTCTGAGCGCTCTATTCTGTTTCATTGGTCTATGTCTGTGCTGCTTTGATGACTATACCTTTGTGGCATATTTTGAAGTCAAGTAATGTAATGCGTCCGGTTGTGTTCTTTTTAGTCAAGATTGTTTTGGCTAATTGGAGTCTTTTTGTGGTTTCATACATATTTTTGGATGGTTATTTCTGTTTCTGTGAAAAATATTGATATTTTGATAGGAAATATATTTAATCTGTAGACCATTTCAGGTAGTATGAAGTTTGATGATATTCTTCTAATTCATGAACACAGGATGTCTTTGTTTTTATTTGTGTCTTGTTTAATTTTGTAATCAATGTTTTATAGTTTTCAGTGTAGGGATCTTTTACTTTTTTGGTTGAATTTATTTCTCAGTATTTTTTTTAGCCATTGTAAATAGGATTGCTTTATTGATTTCTTTTTCACATAGTTCACTATTATATAGAAACATACTTTGTTTTGTATGTTGATTTTGTATCCTGCAACTTTACTGAATGGATTTATTAGTTTTAACAAATGTTTTGGTAGAGTCTGTAGAGTTTTCTATATAATATGTCATTTGCAAACAAGGATAATCTAACTTCTTCCTTTCCAATTTGCGTGCATTTTCTTTCTTTTATCTAATTACTCTGGCTTGGACTTTGAGTACTATGTTGAATAAACATGGCAAGAGTAAAAATTATTGTCTTAATCTTAGATGAAAACTTTTAACTTTTCTCCATTGATTATGATATTAGCTGTGGGTTTCTCATGCATGACCTTTTTGTGTTAAGGTACATTCCCATATTTAATTTGTTGAGAGTTTTTATCATGAAACAATGTTGAATTTTGTCAAATGCTTTTTCTGCTTCTATTGAAATGATTACATGACTTTAATCCTTCATTCTGTTAATATGGTATATCATATTTATTGATTTCAGTATGTTGAATGATGCATGCATCCCTGGAATGAATCCAACATGGATCATAGTGAACGATCTTTCTAATGTGTGGCTGAGTTTAATTTGCTAGTACTTTATTGAGGATTTTTGTGTCTGTGCTTATCAGGGATACTGGCTTGTATTTTTCCTGTATCTTTCTCAGTAGTATTCTTGTCTGGTTTTGGTATCAGATTAAGGCTGGCCTCATAAAATGTGTTTGTAAATAGTCCCTCTTCAATTTTATGGAAGAGTTATAGAAAGACTGAATGAGTTCTTTAAATGTTTGGTAGAATTTAGTAGTGAAGCCATCAGGATCTGCACGCTTCTTTAATTGGAGACTTCTTAATTACTAATTAAATCTCTCCTTATTTTTGGTATATTCAGATTATTTTTCTTGATAATTCAGTCTTGGTAGGTTGTATGTGTATAGGAATGTATCAGTATTGTCTAGGTTATAAATTTTTTTTTTGTCTGGGTGCGTTGTCTCATGCCTGTAATCCTAGGACTTTGGGAGTCTAAGGCAGGTGGATCATCTGAGGTCAGGAGTCCTGAGGCTGACCAACATGGTGAAACCCCATCTCTACTAGAAATACAAAAATTAGCTGGACATGGTGGCAGGTGACTATAATCCCAGCTACTCAGGAGGCCGAGGCAGAATCGCTTGAACCTGGGGGAGCAGAGGTTGCAGTAAGCCAAACTGTGCCTCTGCACTCCAGCCTGGGTGAAAGGGCAAAACCTCGTCTCAAAAAAAAAAAAAAAAAAAAAAGAAAAAAAAAGAGAGTAAAGAAAAGAAAATTTGTCATGTAATTGCTCATAATGGTCTCTGAGGATTCTTTGTATTCTTCTTGTATCAGTTGTAATGCTTCTTTTTCATTTCTGATTTTATCTTCTCTCCTTTTTTCTTAAAGGTTTGTTAATTTTATCTTTCAAAAAACAAACTTCATTTTGTTGATCTTTTCTCTTATTTTTCTATTTTCTATTGCATTAATTTTTATCTAATCTTATTTCTTCTTCTAACATTGGACTTTGTTCTTCTTTTTCTAATTTCTTGAGATGCAATTTAAAATTGTTTAAGATTTTTCTTTTCTGTCTTGAAGTAGTCTTGTTTAGATTGAATCTTATTGAAGTCCCTTGCCCTTTCTCTACCTGGATATTTATAATTCTCCGGGTTTATAAAGATTTCTGCCATTTTTTCTATAAATACATTTTCTACTTTATCATTCTCTTCCCCTTCTTATATTCATATGGCTCAAAAATTTGCTTTTTTTGATGCTTTCCCATAAATCCTGTAAGCTTTCTTCATTTTTATTCTTTATTTCCTTATTTGACTGTATATTTTCAAATAACCTTTCTTCAAGTTCACAGATTCCTTCTTCCACTTGATTAATTCTGCTATTAATACTCTAATACATTTTTCACTTTATTTACTGTATTTTTCAACTCCAGAATTTCCATTTGTGTTTTTAATAATATACATTATTAAAATTAATTTCTATTTAATTTTATTTTGATCATTGTTTTTCTCATTTTATTGAATTTTTTTCTCTCTTTTCTCAAAGTTTGCCAAGCTTCCTTAAAACAATTGTTTTGAATTATTCATCAGCCTGTTCATACATCTCTATATTTTTAGGGTTATTCACTGGCACTTTGTTTTTCCCTTTGGTCAGGTCTTGTTTCTCTCATTATTCCTAATCCTTACAGCTGTGGATTGGTATCTGTACATTTGAAGGCATAGGTACCTATTTCAGTCTTCACAGACTGGCTTAGTCTGGGAAAGCCCTTCATGTTAGCATGTCCAGAGATTCTGAAAAGGTCATTTGGCCTGGTCCACAGATGGACTTGCTGCTGGAGTCCTTGGCCTGGATACTCTGGTGCCTGGGTCAGCAGGAGGGTGAGGCTGGAGCCAGGATACACTTGGGTGGACATATTGATTGTGTCTGCTGAGGTGGGCCTGGAGCCGGTATCCATGGGGATTGGCCTAAAACCTGTGTTCTCATGGGCTGGCCTGGTGTTGGAGTGGGTCTAATCCCCAGTGCTGCTGGGGCTGGCCTGGCATTGGGGAAGTCCTGAAGCCCAGGGTCACTCTGAGGAATGTTTGTAGCCTGGGAACAGTGAATTTGGTCTGGTGGCAGTGTGGACTGGAGATCAAGTCTGCCACGTAGGTCTGAGGCCTGAGGCTGTGGAGTCCAACTTAGTGCCAGGTTAGGCTTACAGGCTCAGTGTGAGGATATTGGCCTGGAGTCTGTTGCTGTGGGGGCCTATACAATGCTGGGTTTTACTGTGGCAGGTCTGTTGTTGGGATCCAAGACAATGTCCTTGTGTCAATTCTTCTCTTTTTCCAAGTGGAGGGTATCTCTCTCTCTCTATGTTGTGCTGCCTAGGTATGGGGGAGGGGTGATACAGGTAATGTAAAGCTGTTCTCTTCCTACCCTCTTCAGTGCATATGTTTTCTGTGTCATACTCAGGTACTGTGATATCTCACCTGGCTTACTTATCTCTTGTGAAGGTATTTTTATGCATGGATAGTTACTGTCTTCGTGGTTTCTCATCTTGTCCATTGTCACTTATGAATTGAGAAATGACTTGAGGTAGACAGTATAGAATTTTTGGTTTGCTGAAATGATTTTTCCTTCGATCACAAATCTCATCTTGTTACCTGTTCAATGGCTTAAAGCAGATTTTATTAAAAAATATTTTATCTATGTGTTCTGGTTGTTCTCATTAAGAAGTAGAATTCTCCCAGCCTTTATTTCTTGTTTTGTTGTGTGCTTGTTTTGTTGTGCTCTCTTTTGTCACTGAATTATTTTTGTTCTTAATTTTATTGTTTTTCTCTTAAAAAACTAGCTCTGTAATTTTTAATTAGTACTCATTTTTCTAATTTATCAAATGCAGTGTTTTTAAATTAATCTTTTCTTTTGCTCTACTTAGATTTATTTTGTTCAGCTAATTTTGTTTCTTGAGTTAGATGTATATATATGCATATATACCTATATATTGCGTTTGTAGTAAGATAATATATATATCATTTATGTATAGCAAATTGATATATATTTAGAACTATAAATATTTCTCTAAGAATGAATTTAGATATAGCCTACAAATTTTGGTATGATGTATTTTTATTATAACATATAAAGATTATGCAATTTCAATTTTGACTTTCTTGACAAAATTTAATTAAAAGGGTATTTTTTTCATTTTCAGATTTGATGCACTTTTTGGTTTTGGTTTTGTTTATAATTTTACTACATTATGATCAGAGAGTTTGAACCATTTCTTTTTTATGAATTTGCTGACTTTTTTTGTGGCCTAATAATTTTAATTTTTTATGGACTCTTGAAAGTAAGCCTAGCCTATATTTTCGTGGTAGATTTTAAAATATATGTCCTTTTGATGTACTTAATTATGTTGTATAGATTGCTTCTAATATGCTTCTATTTTTTTCTTTGACTATTCTCAGGTTTTATTTATGAATATTGATACCATTTTTCATAATATGTAGATATTTCTACTATTATAGTTTCACTGATATTGTGCCCATTATTTTTTATTTTTTATTTTTTTTTGAGGTGGAGTCTCACTCTGTCACCCAGGCTGGAGTGCAATGATGTGGTCTCAGCTCACCGCAAGCTCTGTCTCCTGGGTTCAAGCGATTCTCCCGCCTCAGCCTCCTGAGTAGCTGAGACTACAAGGTGCGTGCCACCATACCTGGTGAATTTTTGTATTTTTGGTAGAGATGAGGTTTCACTATGTTGGCCAGGCTGGTCTCAAGCTCCTTTCCTCGTGATCCACCCGCCTCGGCCTCCCAAAGTGCTGGATTACAGGCATGAGCCACTGCACCCGGCCTGTGCCCGTTATTATTATTGTTTTAGAGAGACAGATTTTGCTCTGTCATCCGGGCTAGAGTGCAGTGATGTAGTCATTAACTCACTGTAACCTCAAACTCCTGAGCTCAAAAGTTCCTCTCACCTCAACCTTCTAAATAGCTAGGGCTACAGGCTCATGCCACCATGCTAGCTAATTTTTAAACATTTTTTTCCAGAGATGGTGGTCTTTCTGTGTTGCTCAGGTTGGTATCGACTTCCTGGCTTCAAGTCATCTCCCTGCCTCAGCCTCTCAGAGGTATGATGTGTATGATCTGTATGGTAGCGGGGATTACAGGTGTGAGCCACCGTGTCTTGGTGGTACCCTTTATTATTTACAGATTTTTTCTTTTTTTAACTTGATTTTTTGGTTATTAATCATGTGATATTATCATGATTTCTGCCGCTTTGTCTCTTTAATAAGCAAATAATTTAACTTGCTTAAGTTCATTTTCAAGTTTTCTGAGTTAATGTTTTAGGTTTTAGTTATATTTATAGTATTTATTTGGTTTTGCTTTGTAATTGAATGTGGAAAACTTTCAATGGACAAGTTTAATCTTTTATTCTTATGGAAATGGCACATGTATTTGGTCTTAGTTTTGTCATATTGTTTTATTTCATGCTTATGTTTTTATAGCTTTACAAATATTTCATGGCCTGCTCTGCTTTCTCTGCTTTATGTTTGTGCTTCTTTTGATAATTAGAAAGGCTTATACTTTTGTTATAGTTGTTTCCTGTAATTTTATATGATATCCTTCTTTCCTTGGACAGTATTTATTAATTTTCTACTCTGATTAATGATGAAAATAGTACACTTTCTTCTTTTCCCTTCCTTGCTTCTCTTTCCTTCCTTGTCTCTACCTCCTAAGTTTAGTTAATTATAGTTTAGTCTTCACTTGGCATTGCAGGTTCTTAGAAACTGCAACTTAATGTAAAACAATACATAACAAAACCAATTTCTTTTATTTTAAAAAACCTTTTCCTTTTTTTCAATTTTTTAATACTTTAATTTTAAGTTCAGGGGTACTTGTACAGGTTTGTTACATAGGTAAACATGTGTCATGGGGGTTGGTTGTACAGATTATTTTACCTTAATACCTTAATACCTTATACAGGTATTGAGCCTAGTACTTGCTGTTTGTCCTGATCCTCCCTCTCTTCTCACCCTCCAACCTCTGAGAGATCCCAGTGTATGTTGTTCTCCTCTATGTGTTCATGTGTTCTCAATCATTTAGCTCTCACTTATAAGTGAGAACATGTGGTATTTGGTTTTCTGTTTTTATGTTAGTTTGCTAAGGATAATGGCCTTCAGCTCCATCTATAGCCCTACAAACAACATGAGCTTTTTCTTTTTTTATAGCTGCATAATATTCCATGATGTGTAAGTACTATATTTTCTTTATCTAGTCTATCACTGACGGGCATTTGGGTTGATTCTGTGTCTTTGCTATTGTGAATAGTGTTGCAGTGAACATATGCATGCATGCATCTTTATAATAGAACAATTTATATTCCTTTGGGTATATACCCAGTAATGGTTCTGCCTTTAGGTTTTTGAGGAATCACCACACTGTCTCCCATTATGGTTGAACTATTATAATCTACAATTCCATCAATAGTGTATAAGCATTCTTTTTTCTCCACAACTTCACCAGCATCTGTTATTTTTTATTTTTCAACTTTTTGTAATAGTCTTTCTGACTAGTGTGAGATGGCATCTCATTGTGGTTTTGATATGGATAGGAGACAGGGAAATACTGGGTAGAAGAGGGCAGTTCCCCTGCAAAGGCCCCACCCTCAAGCCTAGAAACCTGTGGCCCTAAATGAGAAGAGGCATTCCTGTTTTCACACCCCAAAGTTGCCTTTCAGTCTCCATGTCCCCCTGTGCTGTACCCATATAAACCCTAAACCCTCAGATCCACCAGGAAATGAACAGACAAGCAGACAAATGGAAGAACGGTGCAGCAGAGAAGGACAGAAGGGATGGAGCATCTGAACATTAGGAGGAGTTTGGCTGGGGACATTTGGAGAATTGGTCACTGGATAGTGAAACTCAGGGAGGATCATCTTCCAACTCTATCCTCTGTCAAGCCCCACATCCATCCTGCTGAGAGCCACTTCCACTACCCAGTAAAACCCACATTCACCATCCTTCAAGTCCCCATGCGACCTGATTCTTCTGGGACGCTGTACAAGAGCTTGGGATACAGAAAGCTGTCAAACTGGCCCTCTGCCCTTGCAAAAAGGCAGAGGGTCCACTGAGCCAGTTAATACTTAAGCCATCAGCAGATGGCAAGGCTAAAACGGGGTATTGTAGCAAATGCCCACTTACACTCCTGCACCTGTTCGTCTGCATGCTCCACCTTCCATAAGAGGTTTGAGCAGTGGCAGTGACCAAACAGATGAGCCACACCCCTGTCAGATGTCCTGAGAGTGGGGTCAGGGAACTCTCTTGTTTCAGTTTTGATTTGCATTTTTCTATGATCAGTGACACTGAACTTTTAAAAATATGATTCTTGGCCACATGTATGTCTTCTTTTGAGAAGTGTCTGTTCATGTCCTTTGCCCACCTTTTTAACAGGGTTGTTTTTTTTCTTGTAAATTTGTATATGTTCCTTATATATGCTGGATATTAGACCTTTGTCAGATGGACAGATTGAAAAATTTTTCTCTCATTCTGTAGGTTGTTTACTCTGCTGATGGTTTCTTTTTCTGTGCAGAAGCTCTTTAGTTTACTTAGATACCATGTGTCAATTTTTGCTTTTATTCCAATTACTTTTGGCATTTTCATCATAAAATCTTTGCCTATGCCTACGTCCTGAATGGTGTTGCCTAGCTTGTCTTCCAGGGTTTTTATAGTTTTGAGTTTTACATTTAAGTCTTTAATCCATCTTGAGTTAACTTTTATATATAGAGTAAGGAAGGAGTCCAGTTTCAGTCCTCTGCATATGGCTAGCCAGTTATCCCAGCACCATTTATTAAATAGGGAATCTTCCCCCATTGCTTGTGTTTGTGGGGTTTGTTGAAGATCAGATAGTTGAAGGTATGTAGTCTTATTTCTGGGTTCTCTATTGTGTTCCATTGTTCTGCGTGTCTGTTCTTGTACCAGCACCATGCTGCTTTGCAAAAACAATTTTATTTTTCTAATCAATGTTATAACAGAACTACTTGAAAGAAACAATGTTATTCAAGGCCTGCCATATGTCATTTCACTTAAAGTCACAGTTTCCAAGAATCTGTTGATGAGGTTAAGTGAGGACTTGCTGTTAAATAATAATTCTTAGTATTCGCTTTTGTTTTATCAAGTAAGTTTTTTCTCTGGTATTGATTTTTCAGATTTAACTATTTTAACCCCCCAACTACTAAAAGTGATGAAGTCGGGGCACACATTACTTGTCATCCTTATGTCACCTTCCCTCCTAACATTTTGATTATATACATTAAGAGTTATAACATCTATTGCCAACCAAACTCCCCACAGTTGTTTAGTCTTAGTACTACAGTTACAAAGATGCAACGCTCACTGATACTCCTTCTGCCATTTTCTCTCCAGTCATCTTTTGGTGGGTATATAAGAGATTCATGCAGAAAGGTTCATGGGAGCAATATTCTTCATGTTTTTGCTGTTCTCCATATATTATCAAGTTTAATTTTTATGTTTTTGAATACAGAAATATTAAAATATCAGTGAGGATAGATGAATGCTGTGGATTGTGAATACCTTTTCTCCTTCTGTTCTTGCTCCTCCCTGCCTCTTGCCATCTACCTGGTTGTAGAGGCAGGGATCTCAGCAGCTTTGGTTTTATGAGATGACTGTACATCCTTTGGCCACAGTTGATTGGTCCAAGGTAGGCACCAGTTCTTAGTTTTGACAACAAGAGTCCCGACCATGGAGATTTGGGGAGAGGAGTGACAGCAAAAGAAAGAAAAAGAAGAAAGAGAAATCGAGAGAGACTAGTCATTCTGTGGGTGGCTGGACCTGTAAATAAGGCTGTTTATGGCCATGTTTTTAGACCGTAATTAGGAAAGCAGAGAGAAAAAAATAAATAGGGCAGAGGCATAAAGAGATGCAGAACTAAATAAGAAAGAAGATCTTGTACGTTTCCTCTAGCTTCCAATTTATTCCAGAGGCCTGGCCGTTTCTCTTGTTTCCATGTGACATTCTTGTAACTGTATAATAAATTCACTATTTTACTTAAATAGGTTTCTGCTACTTGCAAATATAGGAAACCAACTCATACTCTGTATGATAGCATAGGATACAAGTCTTCTCAATGAAAAAGAGTGAGAAAAACCAGATTAGATTAATCTTTCTTATCCTACAGGATTTTTTCAACTACAGAGTTACCAAGTGAATTCAAACACAGACTATTAGCTGGCTTAATTAGCAGATTAGATCTGGTTTCAGTATCAGACACACTGGCTGTGTCAATATAATACAATAGTGCAAAATTAAAAGCAACTGAGGGATTCAGTCATTTGGATTTGCAGTGGCTCATTAAGTCAGCCTATGAGCTGCAGGCAGGTACATTTGGATTGCCACAGCTCGCTAATCTTACCCTCCAGTTCTCTTGTGGTTGTCTATACTTGTAGCTTAGTCATTGACTGCCCTTCTTAAAAGCATTCTGATCAAAAAGCACACTACCCCAAATAGTGCTATTTCAAAAGTGCTCACACCCTAAAAGCCAAGGCTTACCAGCAGGGTCAAAGTATCTCCAGACAGTGAATGTTATGTTGGTACCTTGAAGAGGAACCCGAACTTCTCAAACTTCTGGGTTTTTTGTTGTTGTTTTGTTTTGTTTTGTTTTGTTTTCTTGTGGGAATGTATTCTGGTAGTACAAGTTCGCCTGTCACTTCTTCCCGGTTTCCCTTTAGATTTGCAGGCACTAGTCCCGGGTCTGTGGAGTGAGGAGGCCTAAGATAGGTTTGGGAACACTGAATGTGAACTGCAAATTTGAAAGAATCTGAAATCCGGGTTAATCCCTTTGTTTTCATCTCACTGAGCCCCAAAGATGAAAACTGGCGGAGAATGTGCTGGGATTTGGCTTGACCAGCTGGCGAGGCATCCCCGAATAATGGGAGATTATTAGAATCCTGCCCTTTTCCAGCAAGCCTTTATCCACATTCATTTTTGTGTTGTGCCAATTAGGGATGGCACAGTGGTTTGCTTTGTGTGCATTCTGGCCGTCCCATCCACACATATTTGGGAGGAAAATCTCGCAGAATGTGCACGTCACTTTGGCTTTCTGTAACAAGGCATGACAGACGGATCCTGGGTCCCTCATCCTAAATGCATAAGTAGCTATATGCCTGCAGAGATTATCTGTGAACCTTTTAATGCTCTGGCATCTTTATGCATGAAATATCTCTTATAGAGGACTAGTAATCACACTGAGTATAGAGTGGAGATCAATCTCTGAGGTTTATTTTTCAGTGATGACATTTTATCAATCCAAACTGGAGCCACAGTGGGACACAATAATAAAATATAATTTGATGCAAGGTGGAGTTCGTTGACCCCATTCAGTTGTATTTAGTGATTAAAATATTTAAAGTATCTCACTATAAGCATTTTTATCTATGTTCCACAGCTCAGCCCCATGGTCAGTACTGTAATGAATCTTCAGCATATAAAGAGCCAGACTCCAGTGTACTCACCCAGGGCCCTTAAGGGGATCTGTATTCAAACCCAAGTTCTTCTTCATATCCAACTGCTAGGGTTTATCCTCTCTTCACTTCTTAGGTGTCTGCTTTCCTCTTTACGGGTTTTATAAATGCAGAAGTAACAACCCCAGCTACCTCTTACTAATACATAATGGACTTTGTTAATTTTAGCCGAAAGATACTTGTTATGGCAGTGCAGCTGTGTCAGCTGCAAGTAAGAGCCCAACTGCTACGATGCCTGTGTGGAACTCCACAGGTACCCATTTCTCTCATAGCCATACAGTCTTGTTGAGGTTAGCAATTGATGTAAAACCAGAAGAATCAGAGATGGGGCTTCTCTGTGGGATGAACTGATGGATTCAGTTCTTTCTTTAGGTGTCTTTGTGTGGCTCTGCTTAAATCCTTTGTGCAGAACTAGGGGGGTGCCCCTCCTCTGCCAGTGAACTCAACACTTCCAGTATTAGCAATTAATGAGGAATTGATGGAGCCCAGACAGGGGTTAACTGCTTTCCTTCTGTTACGATCATCAGTGGGCATGGGGACATACTCAGGTGGTGTGTAGGAGCTGCAATTCCATATAAGAAGCAACCCCTTCATCTCGACAGTATCTCTCCCTTTGCTCCTGGGCCTAGGATGTGGGGTTATTTGTCTCCTGATATTCAGAAGAGAAATGCTAATATATTCCCATGGCGTGTGTGTGTGTGTGTGCGTGTGTGTGTGTGTGTGTGTGTGTGTGTGTAATGAATGAACTTTACTGCCAGAGGGGAGCTTATAGTATTTCATTGAATACTATAATTTGAGAGCTAGAAGACACCATACAGATCCTTCAATCCAACCACCATAATTTACAGATCAGGAGACAGATAGAGTGATTTTAGGGATTTTCCCAAAGTAAGAGAGGATTGACACAGCCAGGTCTACAACCTGGGTGTCCTGATCTCAGCCAAATGACTTTTAATCACACTGTCTAATTTTAAAAGACAAGAGAAAATTTATATACTTTGCAGAGGCAGAAGAGAAACACCAAAGTGTTTATCATTATTGTTCTTATTACTATTACTAATTAACATAGTACTTTGTGCTTTTTCTTTTTTTAACCCTTTATTTAAGTACGATTGACATATTAAAAAAAGCTGTACATATATAATATATACAACTTGATGAATTTGAAGATAAATATATACCTGTGAAACCATCACCACAATCAATGCCATAGATGTATCCATCACCTTCGAAAGTGTCCACCCATCCTCTGTTTATTTATTTATTTATTTGTTTGTTAGGAATATTTAACATAAGATCTACCCACTTAGCAGATTTTAAAGTATGAAATACAGTATTGTTAACTTTAGGCACTGTGCTGTACAGTAGATCTGTTGGACTTATTCATCCTGTATAATTGAAACTTTGTACCCTTTAACCAATACCTGCCCATTTTCTTCTTCTCCTAGCACTTGGCAACCACCATTGTACTCTCTACTTCTGAGGGTTTGACTATTTTAGATTCCTCATATAAATGGAATTATGTAGTATTTGTCCATCAGTGTCTGGCTTATTTCTCTTATTTCTGAACCTCTAGGTTCATTCATGATATCACAGTGACAGAATTTCTTTTTTTTTTTAAAGGCTGAATTCCATTTATTCCATTTCATTTCATTCCATTGTGCATATAGAGGAAATTTAAAAATGTGTTAGTTTCCAAATACTTGGAGATTTTCTAGAGATATTTCTGTTACTGATTTCTAATTCCATTGTGATTAATGAACATACTGTGTCTGACTGGAATTTTTTTTACATTTATAGAGACTTGTTTGTGGCCTAGAATATAATCCATATAGGTAAATGTCCCATGTGCATTTGAATATGTATTCTGCCTTTGGTGGAGTTTTGTTTTTCCATATTTTGGAGTGTTCTATTAATGTCAGTTAGGTCAAGTTGGCTGATGGCATTATTCAGATCTCCTAAATCCTTACCGATTTTGTGTCTACTTTTTCTAGAAACAATTGGAAGAGAGGTGTAAATTTTCTAACTGTAATTATGGGTTTTTTTGTTTCTCTTGGCAGTTCTATGAGTTTCTGCACCATATATTTTGAAACACTCTCATTAGGGGCGTAAACATTTACTAATACTATGCTTATTGTTCAACTGACCACCTTACAATTATAAAATGATCTTCTTCATTCCTACTAATCATCTTTGTTCTGAAATATACTTTGTTTGATAGTAATACTGGCATTCCAACCTTCTTTTCATTAATGTTAGCATGGCATATATTTTTCAGTACTTTTTCTTTTCACTTATTTGTTTCTTTATATTTAATACATATTTATTGTATTAGCATATGGTTGTGCTTTAAAAGAAAAATCTATCTGACACAGCTGGGTGTACTGGCTCATGCTTGTAATCCCAGCACTTAGGGAGGCTGAGGCAGGAGGATCACCTAAGCCCAGGAGTTTGAAACCAGCCTAGGCAACATAGTGAGACCCATCTCTACATTTTTTTCTTTTTTTTTAATTAGCCAGATGTAGTGGCACACATCTATGGTCCCAGTTACTTTGGAGGCTGAGGTGGAAGAATTGCTTGAGCCCAGAAGGTTGAGGCTGGAGTAAGCCATGATCATGCCATTACACTTCAGCCTGGGCAACAGAGCAAGACCATAAAATTTATTTGACAACCAGAAAAATGAAATTTATTTGACAATCTCTGCATTTTCATTGAGATGTTTAAAACATTTACATTTAATGTGATTACTGATATGATTGCATTTCGATTGATCATCTTTCTGTTTGCTTTCTATTGGTCTTATCTCTTTTGTTCCAGTTTTTCTTCTTTATTGTCCTTTTTTTAGATTAATAATTTTTATGATTCTATTATAACTATTTCAGTCACTGCTTTAGGCTATATATTATACATATTTAATTTATCATATTCTACCTTCAAATAAAATTATACCACTTCATGAGAATTATAAGAAATGTTCAACAGTATATTCTTTTCTCTCCTCCCAACTTTTAAACTATTGTGATGCATTTTACTTTGACATACGTTATAAACCATACTTACCTTTGCTTAGATATTTAATTATCTTTAAAAAGAGACTTTGATAGGCTGGGCGCAGTGGCTCACGCTTGTAATCACAGCACCTTGGGAGGCCGAGGCAGGCGGATCACGAGGTGAGGAGATCGAGACTATCCTGGCTATTACTGTGAAACCTTGTCTCTATTAAAAATGCAAAAAATTAGCTGGGCGTGGTGGCAGGCACCTGTAGTCCCAGTAGTCCCAGCTACTTGGGAGGCTGAGACAGGAGAATGGCGTGAACCCGGGAGGCAGAGGTTGCAGTGAGCCGAGATAGCGCCACTGCACTCCAGCCTGGGTGACAGAGCGAGACTGTATAATCTGTATAATCTACCCCCCCCCCAAAAAAAAAAACAGACTTTGATAATAAGATACATATTTTCCCATTTTGTTACCATTTTTGGCACTCTTTATCTCTTCCATAGACCTTTATTTCCATTTGCTGTTGTTTTCTTTCTGCCTGAAGGACTTTCTTAACATTTATTGTTGTATAGATCTGGTGATAAGCCTTCATTTCATTTTCATCTTCGTTTATACTTTTAGAGACAGGTCTTGCTATGTTGCTCAGGTTGGGTTCAATCTCCTGGCCTCAAGTGATTATCTCTCCTCAAGTCTCTCAAGTAGCTGCGATTACAGGTGCAGCCAGCTTGCTTGGCTCATCTGGATTTTTGAAAGGTATTTTCCTGGGCACAGAATTTTAGATTGATAGATGTCGTTCTACTATCTTTTAGTTTGCATTGTTTCTGACAAGAAATCAACTGTAATCCTCATTTTTGTTTCTTTGTATGTGACATGACTTTTCCTATGGCTACTTTTTTTAATTTTTTTATTTTTTGAGACGGAGTCTCGCTGTGTCACCCAGGCTGGATTGCAGTGGCACGATCTCAGCTTACTGCAACCTCCGCCTCCTGGGTTCAAGCTATTCTCCTGCCTCAGTCTCCCAAGTAGCTGGGACTACAGGTGCCTGCCACCGCACCCAGCTAATTTTTTGTATTTTTTAGTAGAGATGGGAGTTCACAGTGTTAGCCAAGATGGTCTTGATCTCCTGACCTTGTGATCCGCCCACCTTGGCCTCCGAGAATGTTGGAATTACATGCATGAGCCACTGTGCCCGGCTGACCTCTGGCTACTTTTAATACTTTCTCTTTACCATTGATTTTGGGCCATTTGAAAAGATGTGCCATAGCCTATTTTCTTCAGTTTCTAGCATTTGGGGTTTGTTTGGCTTCTTGCATATACACGTTCAGTTTTTATCAAATTTTGAACATTTTTGACTATGAATTTTTCAGATATTCTTTTATGCCACCTCCATTTTCTCCAAACCCAGTGACTGCAGTTACACATAATTAGGCTGCTTGATACTGTTCCACACTTCATGGATGCTCTGTTCATTTGAAAAAAAAAACTCTTCCTGATCTTTTTTTTTTTTTTTTTTTTATATTTTTGAAAATTTTTTTTTTTTTTTTTTTAGTTTATTAATTTTTTTCTTCAGCAGTGTCTAAACTGCTCTTTATCTTATCAAGTCTATTTCCAACTCACAGATTGTACTTTCATCTCTAAAAGTTTGATTCAGGTCTCTCAAAAAATGTATCTTCCTCTGTATACTTTAATTTTTGAAGGTATGATTATATAGTGGTAACAACTATTTTAATGTCTTTGTTCTCTATTTCTGACATCTGCATTTATTCTGAGTCAATTTTGATTGATTGTGTTCTTTCTTTATTATAGGCTGTATTTTCCTTCTCATCTTTGTCTAGTAATTTGTTATTGGATTTCAAATGTTGTGAATTTTAACTTGTTTGCTTTTGTACACTTTTTTATTTATATAACTAATATTGGCCTTTGTTCTGGAATGCATTTCAGTTATTCAGAAAAATTTGGCTTCTTTACCTTTAAGATTTGCTAGGTGGAAGTATAGCAGTGCTCAGTCTAAGGAGAATTATTTCTCTCTACTGAGGCAAGATCCTTCTGTATTATCTACCCAATGCTAAATGAGTCATGAGGATCTCTGTTTTCCCCAGTGGGAGCAGGCATTACTCTATGCCTGTCTTGGGTGAATGTTGGGCAGAGTTACCGCTGATCCTTTTGGGGGATTCTTTCCTTAGCCTCAATGCGCACTGGCTGATCATTACTCAGCTGAGCACTGAGGAGGTGTCTGTCCAAATGTTAGGAGTTCTTCCTCTGTCCAGTTTTCTCCTTTCTGGTGCATTGTCTTAAGAACTGTAGCCACCTTCACAGACTTTTAGCTCCATCTCCTCAAGTCAGATGGTTCACTGTGCTTTGCTTAGCTTTCTCCTACCTGCAGCATAATTTAAAACGTTTTAAGGACATAAGCTAGAGTAGTTATAAGGATCACTTTATTTGTTTTCTGTTTTTTTCAGGGATCACTTTCCTTCATTTCCTGACATCCAACATTGTGAAAATAATTTTTAAAGAATATTTTGCCTTGTTTTGTTGTTTCAGACTAGAGCATAAATTTGGCCAGAAGTAGAAGTCCTCAGGTGAATTGAAGTCAGATTTCAGTATTTTATACATGTTTCAACTTCTTTGTTTATATCTAATTGTCTCTTGGGAAGGGGATTCATCTTAAACTTGTGCATATTCCCTGTAACACTGTATTTGCTGTAAATTTAGAAATGTCCTGGTATAAGAAATAATGACAGCATAGGAGTAATTTGTAATTAAAAAACGTGTGTCTATCATGTGATGTTTAATACTGTTTTCTTGGGTTTCCTGTATTTTTATCTAGATTCCTGTAATATAAGAAGAAGGGCTGACTTTCAGTGGAAGGTGGGAGTCCTAGGGCTTGGAACCCTGGCGTTAAAACCAAAGTAGAATAACCAGGTAGAAAAGTTAAAGCCCAAATGGTAAAAGGGAAGTCATGAGAAAGAGACAGAGGAGAGTTCAGTGACTGGGATTCAAATCTCGGTGAGAAATCAAGTGTGGAAGCTGAGAATGAGGAGAGAGTGGAAAAAAGCAATACTGTGAATATCCTGAGAGATGTCCTGGGTGTAGATGGCCCTCTCCTTGAAACTTAAAAAACAAATCATCTGTGCTTTGGGAGGCCAAGGCAGGCGGATCACAAGGTCAGGAGTTGGAGACCAGCTTGGCCAATATGGTGAAACCCCGTCTCTACTAAAAATACAAAATTAGCCGGGTGTGATGGGCCTGTAGTTCGAGCTACTCGGGAGGCTGAAGCAGGAGAATAGCTTGAATCTGGGAGGCGGAGGTTGCAGTGAGCTGAGATGGCACCACTGCATTCTAGCCTGGGCAACAGAGCAAGACACTGTCTCAAAAAAAAAAAAAAAAATCATCTGGCATGGATATGGTGAAAGGATGAGTGAAACTGACATAAAGAGATAGAAGATGGAAAATCATTTACAGCATATAACTACAACAAATTCCTCTCTCAAATCTGTGTGGCTCTAATTACTACATTAGGTCTATAAACTCCGCCATCCTGCTTATTCACAGTGGTTTCCTGACTTTGTTGCCTTATAACTCAGATATATGTAAACATAATAAACACTCACACAAAACATCTGTCTCAAATTGGTTCTGTTTCTTTGCAAAGAAGCCAGAAATTTTGATACGATCACAGTAAAAAGATCATGCTGTTTGTTATACTTAAGGCTTTTAATTACCTTAGCAAGTGTTTTAAATGAATAATAAGTTTACAATTCAAACAGAATATATAAGGTTGTAATTTCTCAAAACATATTTCATGTTG
Source organism: Theropithecus gelada (assembly GCF_003255815.1). Classification (NCBI taxonomy): domain Eukaryota; kingdom Metazoa; phylum Chordata; class Mammalia; order Primates; family Cercopithecidae; genus Theropithecus; species Theropithecus gelada. Next base: position 54,385,766 of record NC_037681.1, read on the forward strand.
ATTTGCTCTTTGTTCAGATATAGCTTCTAAATATAGTAGCATCTGATAGGCCTTACTCAATATAATTATAAATTTGTATTATTTCTGCCATCCATCACATTCCATAAAAGCCAGATAAAAACTTCTGAAAACCATTTAAAATAATGATAATGCTATGTTCTGGCACTTTACTGAAGGTCATGCAATGCATGATCTAATTTAATATTCACAATAATGCTGTGGGGTAGTTATTACCATTTTCTAGAAGAAACTCCAGTTTGGAGAGTTTAAGTATCTTGTCCAAAGTTGCAGTTATCAGGGAGATCAAAGTCAGGTCTGTTTGACTTCAAAATTCTTAATCACTACTTTGCCCTTATTTCTCCCTCTTTCTTGTTTTCTCTTTCTCTTTTGTTTGTAGAGGACTGAGCTGCAAATTCAGCAGGCTTCTCAGTGTCCCACCTTACTATCATCTTGCTTAGTCACAAGACCATCCTAGAATCTGTTGTTGGAATTCATCAAATGGGCTTTGCCGGCTTTGGATGAATTAGGAGGTTCTCTGTCACTCCCTGTAATACTTCAGAAACATACTTCAGGATAATATAGCACAGGCAACCCATAAAAATTCACATAACACAATATGTTTTCTTTATTTCTGCTATTGTAAAATTCAGATTAACTTTCCTTTTAATACAACCCAGTAGAAACCAAATTTTCATTGTTTATTGGACAGGAGAGAAGCTTGAGTCTGTGGACGCTGCCTCATGATGACTGATGGGGGCAGCAGAGGGCTTTCCAAGTGAGCTTGCACAAGGCCAAGTTAGAGAAGCACCCCTTGGCTATGTTGGAAGCAGGAGCGGGGAGAAGGTTGAGTTGTGGCAGGAAAGGTTATCAGGAGTCATGGAAAGAAGGAGAAAGAGAGATCAAGTCATGATTGTGTAGCTAGGCCAGGTATGAGAGACTTGGAGAAATTGACAAGATTAGAGTTGAGGATAATCAGTTGAATAGACAAAAACCCCATCTGTAGATACAAGGCTATCTGTCTGGCCCTATCCAGCTTCAAGCTATAAAGTGCCATATTTATGGCTTTTCAAAATCCTTCATGGTGTCACTTATGTTATAAATTTTATATTATAGTTATGCTCATTTAATATATCTGTTTATGTTATCTAATTTTCATACATTCTAATAAAAATCTCAAATTCTCTAAAAATCTTATGGTGGGTATTTATCCAAATGTTACATAGAAAGAAACTGAATAAAGTCAGAACATTTGGAGTTAGATCTCAGGTCGAATCCAATCTCAGATCTCAAATTCTCCCTCAATTTCTCAACACCTTGACAATTTTCTTCTACCTAAAGATTATTTTTATGACTAGAAAATGTGAAGAAAATCAATGCAGTGATATTTCAAAAGTCCAAATTCTCTAAATCTATTTTTGTATATTCAGTATTCTTTAGAATGCATTTATTGGAATGAAAATCTTTTCCTTGGAGATTCTGAGTTCTTTGATGCACAATTTAAATAATTTGATTATTGAATTATCTGAGGGGTAGTATGAGAATAGTAGACGTTATAAGACTAGGGAGTCCCTAATAATCTCAGTTGCAGAGATGTACATGACCCTGAGAGCTTCAATTACTCATAGAATTGTCACCTCATTTTAGAAGCTGATGTGTGTTACCATGTAAATATGACATATTAAGTTGAGGCAAAAAATTGAAACAGTCATTTATACATGATCAAAGTGTTTATGAAGTTGCATATTAATATATTGGTTGGTATATACAAATTTTAAAACAGTTTAAAAATATTTAAAAGTTTATTTTCCAGTATAATTCTAGAGGAAGGGCTGGCATTTGTGGAACCCTGATTTTCTCAGGGTTTGATTGAAATATTGAATTCAGCAAAACTTGAAAAGGTTTAAAGTCAAAAGTGATTTTAGTGCTGGAGTAGCCATAGACCACATATTAGGATGCTCTGCCTAATCTCAGCATAGCCTTTAGGAAAATAAAAATATATAAAACAGAAACAATTACTTTTCAAATGGTTTAATTTTATATGGGGAAATCAATAATAGAATTTTCCCTTAAGTTACCCAGATATGGCAGTTTTATGCATACATTGTAGGACTCTGTTTAGATTGACACATTTTGCTCAGATTAAGGCTATGTAAAATTAATGGATGGAATCTTCAAGCCTAATCCTTGGGTTAATTCTGTTAATTTTTTTTTTTTTTTTTTTGAGACGGAGTCTTGCTCTGTCGCCCAGGCTGGAGTGCAGTGGAGCGATCTCGGCTCACTGCAAGCTCCACCTCCTGAGTTCACGCCATTCTCCTGCCTCAGCCTCCTGAGTAGCTGGGGCTACAGGTGCTCGCCACCACTCCTGGCTAATTTTCTGTATTTTTAGTAGAGACGGCGTTTTACCATGTTAGCCAGGATGGTCTTGATCTCTTGACCTCATGATCCGCCCACCTCAGCCTCCCAAAGTGTTGGGATTATAGGCGTGAGCCACCACGCCTGGCCTAATTTTAAAATGTTAAGTTAGGCAAATGCTTTGTGAGTCTGTATGTGTATCTCTGTGTGTATGAGCACGTGAGTTTAATGTGTCCTGTTTACCTTTGTACCCCTTGCCTAGCAAAACTCAGCAGGCTGCTCTCAATATTTCTGAACAAAAGTATACCATTGTAGGAAAATTACATCAATTTTTGCTTTGTAACAATGACAATATCAGCTGATAAAATTGAAGAGGAGTCAGTTGAAGAATCAGCAAATCCAAAATCTAGTGTACCATTTATTAACCATGTGACTTTGGGAGAGCCACACAACTTCTGCTTTTTTATTTCTACAGTGGAATAATTATAATTCTTTAAGAATCGTTTAGTGCAACAGTACCCAACCTTTTTGGTACCAGGAACCGGTTTCATGGAAGACAATTTTTCCATGGACCAGGGTAGATTGGGGTATGGTTTCAGGATGATTCAAGTACATTACATTTATTGTGTACTTTATTTCTATTATTATTACATTACGACATATAATGAAATAATTATATAACTCAACATAATGTGGAATTGGTGGAAGCCCTGAGCTTGTTTTCTTACAACTAGATGGTCCCTTCTTGGAATGATGGGAGATGGTGACAGATCATCAGACATTATAAGGGATATAACTTAAGGTATTAAAAGTCATCTATGACAAATCCACAGCCAACATTATACTGGATGGGAAAAAGTTGAAAGCATTTCTCTGGAGAACTGGAACAAGACAAGGATGCCCACTTTAACCACCTCTATTCAGCATAGTACTGGAAGTCCTAGCCAGAGCAATCAGACAAGAGAAATAAATACAGGGCATCCAAATTAGTAAAGAGGAAGTCAAACTGTCACTGTTTGCTAATTATATGATTGTATATCTAGAAAACCCTGAAGACTCATCCAGAAAGCTCCTAGATCTGATAAATGAATTCAGTAAAGTTTCAGGATACAAAATCAATGTACACAAATCAGTAGCTCTGCTGTACACCAAAAGCGACCAATCTGAGAATCAAATAAAGAACTCAACCCCTTTTACAATAGTCACCAAAAATTTTAAATACTTAGGAATATACCTAACCAAGGGGATTAAAGACCTCTACATGGAAAACTACAAAACACTGCTGAAAGAAATTATAGACGACACAAACAAATGGAAACATATCCCATGCCTATGGATGGGTAGAATCAATATTGTGAAAATGACCATACTGCCAAAAGTAATCTACAACTTCAGTGCAATTCCCATCAAAATACCATCATTCTTCACAGAACTAGAAAAACAATTCTAAAATTCATATGGAACCCTAAAAGAGGCTACAAGCCAAAGCAAGGCTAAGCAACAAGAACAAATCTGGAGGCATCATATTAACTGACTTCAAACTATACCACAAAGCTATAGTTACCAAAAAGCATGGTACTGGTATAAAAATAGGCATGTACACCAATGGGACAGAATAGAGAATCTAGAAATAAAGCCAAATATTTACAGCCAACTGATCTTCGACAAAGCAAACAAAAACCAAGTTGGGGAAAGGACACCCTATTCCACAAATGGTGCTGGGATAATTGGCAAGCCACATATAGAAGAATGAAGCTGAATCCTCATCCCTCACATTATATAAAAATCAACTCAAGATGGATCAAAGACTTAAATCTAAGGCCTGAAACCATAAAAGTTCTAGAAGACAACACTGGAAAAACTCTTCTAGACATTGGCTTAGGCAAAGAGTTCATGACCAAGAACTGAAAAACAAATGCAACAAAAATGAAGTTAAATAGATGTGACCTAATTAAACTAAAAAGCTTCTGCACAGCAAAAGAAATAATCAGCAGAGTTAACAGACAACCCACAGAGTAGAAGAAAATACTCACAAACTATGCAGTCAACAAAGGACTAATATCCAGAATCTGTAAGGCACTCAAATCAGCAAGGAAAAAAACAAATAATCCCATCAAAAGGTGGGCAAAGGACATGAATTGGCAATTTTCTTTTTCTTTTTTTTTTTTGAGATGGAGTTTCACTCTTATCACCCAGGCTGGAGTACAATGGCATGATCTCGGCTCATCGCAACCTCTGCTTCCTGGGTTCAAGCAATTCTGCCTCAGCTGAGTAGCTGGGATTACAGGTGCCCGCCATCACGCCCAGCTAATTTTTGTGTTTTTAATACAGACAAGGTTTCACCACGTTGGCCAGGCTGGTCTTGAACTCCTGAACTCAGGTGATCTGCCCACGTTGGCCTCCCAAAGTGCTGAGATTACAGGCGTGAGCCACTGCACCTGGCAGTGAATAGGCAATTTTCAAAAGAAGATATACAAATGGCCAACAAACATATTTAAAAATGCTTGACATCACTAATTATCAGGGAAATGCAAATCAAAACCATAATGCGATAACACCGTACCCCTACAAGAATGGCCATGATTAAAAAATCAAAAAATAGATGTTGGATGTGGTGAAAAGGGAACACTTTTACATTGCCAGTGGGAATGTAAACTAGTACAACTACTGTGGAAAACAGTATGGAGATTCCTTAAAGAACTGAAAGTAGATCTACCATTTGATCTAGCAATCCCACTACTGGGGTCCTAGAGGAAAAGTCATTATATGAAAAAGACACTTGTACATGCATGTTTATGGCCATATAATTTGCAATTGCAAAAATATGGAACCAGCCTGAATGTCCATTAATCAACGAGCGGATAAAGAAAATATGCTATTATATATACATATATATGCTATTTTATATATGCTATATATATGCCATTATATATACACATATATATGTTATATATATGCATATATATGCTATTATATATACACACACACACATATATATGGAATTGGAGATCATTATTCTAAGTGAAGTAACTCAGGAACGGAAAAACAAACATCACATGTTCTCACTTATAAGTGAGAGCTAAGCTATGAGCATGCAAAGGCATAAGAATGATACAGTGGACTTTGGCATGCAAGTGGAACACTGGGATAGGAGTGAGGGATAAAAGACTACACACTGGGTAACGTGTACATTGTTGGGGTGATGGGTGCATCAAAATGTCAGAAATCACTAAAACACTTATCCATGTAACAAAACCTTACTTGTTCCCCCCAAACTATTGAAATTTAAAAAGATTATCATAAGGAATGAGCAGCCTAGATCCCTTGCATGTGCCGTTCACCATAGGGTTTGCGAATGAGAATCTATGAGAATCTAATGCTGCCACTGATCTGACAGGAGACAGAGCTCAGGCGATAATGTGAGTGATTGGGAGTGGCTATAAATATAGATAAAGTTTCACTGGGTTGCAGCTGCTCACCTTTTGCTGTGTGGCCCAGTTCCTAACAGGCTACAGACTGGTACTAGATTGGTCTGAGGGTTGGGGGCGTCTGGTTTAGTGGAAACTGAATTAATGTGTAACTAACGTGTATAAGCTGTAAATTCTATGTAGATCAAAGTATCTACTTTGATGCTTTGAGATCAGGTTTTTATTTCAAAACTTCACAATTCATAATGGATACCAGCTCTGTTTTATATAGGCTTGATACTGTTCCCACATGCCCACATTCTCGGGAGAAGTTCACACTGCTCTTTGGGCTGAATGTGGATAATTTCTACTATCACTAATGACTAACTCACAAATTCTTGTGCTTCTTACAGGACATAGGCACAAAGAATGACTAGGAAAGTCTGGCCGGGTTCAGTGACTCATGCCTGTAATCCCAGCACTTTGGGAGGTTGAGGTGGGCGGATCACGAGGTCAGTAGTTCAAGACCATCCTGGCTTACACGGTGAAATTCTGTCTCTGCTAAAAATACAAAAATTAGCCAGGCGTGGTGGCGTGCATCTGTAGTCCCAGCTACTCTGGAGGCTGAGGCAGGAGAATGGCGTGAACCCAGGAGGTGGAGCTTCAGTGAGCAGAGATCTGCCACTGCACTCCAGCCTGGGCGACAGAGCGAGACTCCGTCAAAAAAAAACAAAAACAAAAACAAAAGAATGACTAGGAAAGTCTTGGAGTGAGCTTTCCTTTGTATTATTAATACTATAGCAAAATGCTGAAGTGTTTTTAATCTGAATGACAAAGAAAAGACATTACTGGAATGTTCATATTGCAGCCCATTTAAAAGCGTCTTGGATGTGCATCCGGTGGTGACTGAGAGACAGATTAGATGGAGAGAAACTAATGAAGTGAGTGAGAAAATGACGCTGGGGAAGATTCTTGTCTCTATTCTTTATTGAGATACTAGAGCCATCTGAAAACCTGACAAATACGGGTTTTTTATTTTTAAGGCCTCACACACATCAGGCAGGTAGCAAAGTAGAATTAAATTGCATGATTTTCATTTTCACTGGCTTTAATGTTTTACGTGGATGTTGTTTATGGCTCTCCAGGTTTTACCACTTAGGCACATTATTGTTGCCTAGGGTCAACATAGAAGCAACAGAAGGTGTTTTATCTGAATTTATTCTAGTAGATTTCATGGCCAGAAACTAATAAAAAAAATAATGTTAGATTTTCATTCAACACGAAGCACAGTGCCTGGCCACAGTGGGCAACATAATACATGTTGGCTGAATGAAAGAATCAAAATAAGTTTAGAATAAAATATCAACTGATCATCAGGAAGTTGTAGTGCATACTTATGTGTGATCTGGCTCCTGCTCAATTCTCTAATCTTTTCATAATGAATTTGTACTGTTTCCCACCTGCTCCCCACCTGCTCTCCTATATTCCAGCCATCCAGACCTCCTTTCCATTGCCCTACCTGTCTGAGCTCTTTCCCACTTTAGGGGCTTTGTATGTGCAGTTCCCTCCATTTATCACACCCTCTGTTGGGTCTTTCCATCTCTGGCTCCTTAAAGCCACTGGTCTCACCTCCTTTAAGGACCACTGTGACACGCTCTGGTGTGCAGACTCTGCGGTGACCTCCATGATCCCTGCCTGCAACGTTCATGCCTTTGGATAATCCCCTTCTTTGAGTGTCAATGGATCTATGACTTGTTTCTAACCAAAAGAATACGGCAAAGGCAATGAGATATGCCTGTGATTATGTTACATTATATAAGACTGTCTTGCTAGAGATTTTCTTTGCTGACTCAATGAAGTAATCACCCATGTTGGGAAAGCCTCTGTGTCAAGGAACTATGGACAGCTACTAGGAGCTGAGGGCCACCTTCCACCAATGGTGAGCAAGAAGCGCAACCCTCATTTTTACAGCTGCAAATACATACATACATACATACATACATACGTACGTACATATTTCTGCCAGTAACTTGAGTGAGTTTGAAAGTAGATTTGTCCCCATTCAAGCCTACAGATGAAAATACAGCCTAGTTGACACTTGAATTGCTGTCTTTTAAGACTCTAAAAAGAACCCAGCTAATCTGTGCCTAGATTCTTGGCCTATAGAAAACATAAGATGATGTGTGTTGTTTTAAGCTGCTAAGTTTGTGGTAATTTGTTATATACTAATATGTAACTAATAGACACCGCATCTAGCTAGTATTACTCTCATCTCAGTTACTCCCTGAATCACCTTGTTTAAACCTTAAAATCTAGCAGCATATTTGTTTACTTTAATATCCTTTCTCCTGAATATATCACTAATTTTATAACCTCTGAAAAAATCACTTGAATTCTCTGAAGTTGTTTCCTCATCTATAAATTGGGGTTTTGGAAGGTTATGGAAGTAACTAAGCTTGTGTTTGGGAGGATCCCTTGTGATCTTTTAACTCCTGCCTTTTCTGACTTCTTCTGCATAGCTTTAACTGTCTTGATGATTTCGTCCTTTATGCCCTAGATTTTGATGTGTGTCAGGCCCTAAAAGCTTGTGTTTTTCCCTGGATTCTTGACTTTTCTACCTGGCTTTCCAGGTGGAAAACAATACTTGTTTATCTCTGTCCCCTTTATTACAGTCCATAGGCTGAGCTTATTAAACAAGAAGGATAGTGGTGGCTACCAGCCTGTAGCAAATGAGAATTTTGAGTCTGGTATTTTTCTAAGTACTGTGATGGTTATGGAAAAGAGTGGTCTCACCAGGTCAATTCCATGGCCCTCTTCCCACTAGATAAACAGAACATGCAGATTATCCTTCTAGTAGCATTGAATCCACTGGGAACTTCATGAACAGATTGTGCTCCCAATTAGCTGGAGAATGAATACTGAGCCTAGACTATTTAAAAGAGTTAGGAGCAGATCCTCAAGCCCTGAAAAATGGTAACAAATTTCTTGGATAATTGTCATACTTCATCTGAACTCGTGTTTTGTAGGGTCCCAAACATCTACCTCTGCCTTCATGGCCTCCACAAATCATCATCCAGCTTATTTGTATCTTTTGATATAAATCTTATTATATGTTTCCCTAGCCCTTTAACAAAATGTATGTGGATGAAATGTCACAGAATTATAGAAAGTTGATGTAGAAAGGGACTTAGCAACAATAAAATAATAATGATAGTTAGCATTTTTTAATACTTACTCCGTGTCATGGATCGTGCAGAGTGCTTGATACGCAGTGTCTCATTTAGTGTGATCCAACTCACTCATTTTACAGACGGAAAAATCTGGCCATTTGGTTTATTGGTAACTTTCACTTATAGTGTGGACTCTACTTCACCATAGTGCTTAAATATTGATATATTTAAGTGTATATGCAGTGTATAAACTGATATTTGTATGACAGCTTAAAAGTGGGCAATGTAGCATAGTAGTTAGCAGCTCTAGTCTTTGGGTAATACAAATATTGATTTGAATCCTGGCTCTGCTACTCACCAGCTGTGTGACATTGAGTCAGTTACTTAACCTCTATGAACCACTATTTCTCTATAGGTATTATGGAGATTATAATGCTACATTGGGTTGTTGTAAGAATGAAATAACATCTAGAATGTAAAATTAATACTACCAAGTGATTGTGCAGTAGATGATAGCTATTACTATAAAGTGACTTCATATCAATTAAACCTCATGTAATTATTATCATTACTGTTGTAACCCATATTTTATTTTAATATCTTATTTTACACATTTCACAGATAAGGGAATGAAGTCACAGAAGGAAGGGTCATTTCCTTAGTAATATTAGGCAACAGCTAGCCCGGGCGCAGTGGCTCACACCTATAATTCCAGCACTTTGGGAGGCTGAGGTGGGCAGATCACGAGGTCAGAAGATCGAGATCATCCTGGCTAACACGGTGAAACCCTGTCTTCACTAAAAATGCAAAAAATTAGCTGGGCGTGGTGGCGGGCACCCGTAGTCCCAGCTACTCTGGAGGCTGAGGCAGGAGAATGGCGTGATCCTAAAGGATAACTTAAGGAGAGCTTTCATGGCTGCATGTAGTGAGAAGAAGGGAGAGGAGAAAGAATGGATCAGGATTTTGGAGGGAAGCAATGGTGTCACTGAAATTAAAGTTGAAGAAAATGATGAGGTTAGGGAATAATTTATAGCAGCAAATGTTGTAGAGAGAGACAGAGCAGGAAAAATAAGGACTGAAAAGTGTTAAT
>NC_037681.1:54395916-54426880 GCF_003255815.1 Theropithecus gelada
ATAATTTTATATTATATAATATATATAATATATAATATAATTTATATAATATATATAATATATATAATATAATATAATTTATATAATATATATAATATATAATATAATTTATATATTATAATATATGTAATATAATTTATATTTATATATTATACTATATATTTATATAGTATAAAAATATATATTATATAAATATATATTTCCTGATATATATTTTCTCATATATATATCTAAGGAAAGAGCTGAAAAAAAAGTATATATGGAAAGAGCTGAAACTCAGATTGAGATGAGCAGGTTTCTTTATTTGCTGGAAACTTAGCTCTTTGCCTTAGGCTGTAACTCCTTAAGGACAGGAACTTTGCTTCTCCAGGGAAACCAGCACATTAGGTATTTGATAGATATGTGTTTATTTTTTAACGCCAAGTTAACACATAATTTGAAAGACATATGACAAGTCACTTATCTCTCAAACCAAATCTTAATTGTGAAAGAAAGAGGCATCACAGGAGGGCAAGTGTGGCATGACATATCCAGGGATCTGGCAAAGGGCACCACTGCAGAGTTACTTGGACCTGTTCTGGAGGAGTTAATTATATATGCCAATTATACATATATTAGTCTAAGGATCAATACATGTATATATGGCATACTTTTCCTCCATTCTTTCTGTCTCCTTGAGCACAGTTTCAGAATTTTGTTTTCATAGGAAAATTGGGCTTAACTAGTTAATTCACTTAATGGGTATTTATGGAACTCCTCTTATGTGTCAGGCACTGTATTAGACTCTGAGTCTACAATAATGAGTGAAAGCTAAGTATTTCCTTATGAAATTCATAGCAGGGAAGAAAAATGAAATGTTGACTGGAAAAACGTAATTGTGATAAGTACTATTGCGATTGAGATAAGCTTAAGTTGCCCTTAGAACACATAGTGGGGATACCTGGTCAGGATTAGGAAGATCAGAGAAGACTTCTTGAAAGAAATGATAGTTAAGTCCAATGGAGTTAACCAGGCAGATAATAGAAAAGAGAGATATTAAGTGCTACATGCTCAAAGGCTTGGAAATTTGAATTTTCAGAGACCATGCTAGAACCCATAGGTAATGCAATATAGTTGAAATTTACAGAGGGAGAGGGTCAGGGCAATAAATATAACTGGTGAAGCCTTGAAGGCCTTATAATCCATAAGAAGGATGTTGGTCTACAGCCTCTGAGAAACATTGAAGGGTTTTAAGCAAGGGGATGACATAGTTATGTTTATAAAGATGACTCTGATCATCTGTGAAGAATAAGACTCAAGGGTTAGTACTGGTGGCAGAGGAAACTTCAAGAGGCTGGTGTCGTAAACCAAGTGAGAAATTTTAACAATGACTTTGTAATCAAAAACAAAGGACTGAAGATAAAGAAGCTGCAGGTGATTCCTAGATATTTGACTTGAGTGACTAGGAAATGGTAGTATAATTCACTGAACTAAGAAATAAAGAGAAGCAGATTTTAATGGAAAATGTGATTCTGTTTTGGAGCTATTACATGTGAAGAACTTAAAGGGCTCTCGTATGGAGATTGCTAGCAGGCAGTTTTTCAGGGTGGAAGAGGAATCAAAGGTAGGGATGTAGATTTGGGAGTCATTGAGGTATAAATAATTAGTGAAGCCAAGGGAAAGGATAACTTAAGGAGAGCTTTCATGGCTGCATGTAGTGAGAAGAAGGGAGAGGAGAAAGAATGGATCAGGATTTTGGAGGGAAGCAGTGGTGTCACTGAAATTAAAGTTGGAGAAAATGATGAGGTTAGGGAATAATTTATAGCAGCAAATGTTGTAGAGAGAGACAGAGCAGGAAAAATAAGGACTGAAAAGTGTTAATTGAATTTAAGCACACATGGGTCACTAGTGACCATGGTAAAAACAGTTTCAAACAAGAACTAGAAATCAAGATGGTTATATGAAGGAGAAAGTAATGGTAGCAAATAGAGACAGTTCTTTTAAGAAGCCTGCATATGAAAAGGATAGAAAAGAGGGACAGAGCTTTGACAGAGTTTTTTGGGGCTCTTTGGGTATTTGTGTTTGTGTGCATATGCATAGGTTTTAAAGATAAAAAAAACTTGTATATATTTATATTTGGAAGGTAAAGAACCTATGGGTGGTGTGGAATTCACGCTCAATTTTTCTACCCTCTGGGCACATAGTAGATAAGATTTCACTTTCTCACACCCTTTGAAGTTAGAGCTGTGTGACTTAGTTTTGCTAATGAAATGTAAGCAGATGTGACATTGTCACTTTGGAGTGGAAACTAGAGCCAGTGTACAATTTTCTACCTTTCCTTTTCCTGTTTCCGTGTTACAGAAAGCATGTGTCAAGATAAATCTCCCATTAGCCTGAGTCCCTGAAAGAATGCAGTGAAATGAACACAGCCTACCAGGTGACCTGCATTGGGTATGTAACATGAGCTGAAAGTCAGGAACTTAGTTAATGCTGATTTCTCTTATCTTGCATTCTGCATTGCATCTCAGCTCTGTGTGTACCATTTCCTTTTTTTCTCTTCAGAATTATTTATTCTGTGCAATGTAGAACATGGCCTACATGACCACCCCATTCAAACACTTCACGCCTTTGGACTCAAACCTGGACTTACACCATTGTCCCCCTGTACCCCATCCTTTCCCTGACCTTTGGATTTAGACTGAATGACAACACTGGCTTTCCCAGGTCTCCAGATCACAGATAGCAGACTGTAGAACTCTCAGCCTTCATATTATGTGAGCCTATTCCTATGGTAAATCTCTCTCTCCTCTCCTTTCTTCTCTTCTGTTGATCCTGTTTCTCTGGAGAGCCCTGACTAATACACTATTCATATGGTCTTTCTAGACTTACAATATTTAGGTGATTAAGATAATTTCATATTAAAATTTCATTTTACAGATAAGAAAATTGAGACCCAGAGTGGAGTGAAATGAAAACCCAGGTTTCTTTCTCATCTCAGTCTTCTTTTCCCATGTCCTGACTTCCGGTTTCTTTATGATCCCTGGTGACATATCTAGCTTTGATTCATGACTTACGTTTGGCCCAGGGTGGAATCCCTGACTTTCTCTGACTTACTCTTTTCCTTTGAACCTGGCCTTTACCTTACTTCACCTGCTCTGATTTTTAGCTATTTTCTTGCTCTGCTGTGCCCTGAGTTTAGTCTGACACTGGGGACTTGCCTGTATCCAAAAGCTGTTATTTTAGAGCACACACATTCTAAGGCCTTAAACCACAAAGAATCAGAAGGACTGCTGAGCGAGGTCAGAAGTGCCTTGCACCTGCCCGGGGTTGAGCAGGTGGAATAGCGACCAGTAAGGCTGCAAGGCTCAGGGGTGCACCAGGCCCTGAGGCTTCCTGTGGAGAGTTACAACTTAAAAAAAGCATTAGAGGCCCTGAGGCTAGCTCTCTGTTCTTAAAGTACTCCAGGGATGCTTTTAGTATTTTAGAAGAAAGAGAGTTTTCTGGTAGGGAATAAGTTTGCCACTCACAGATGGAAGCAATTCTCTAAACCAAACCTTGAGAACAATTCTGATGATTTATAAGCTTAATACTAGCTTCTGTCTATCAGCAAAATTTTGAAAAGCTAGATGAGACTTTACTAGTTTAGGGAATAGGTACAATGACTATTTTTGGTTATATATTAAAAAAAGAGCTATACATTATTATTATTCATTGAAAAGTATTTGAAAAAGAGTTGCGAGTTGTGTAAGACCGACATTTCAAAGAAAGAGGGACCAAGCAATTTGAATATTCAAAACTGACCTTATTTTATCCCTGGGTTGCCTTTAATATCCATTTTCCAAAATGCAAAGCAGCAACTTCCCTAAAAAGTATTCATCTCTGTCAGATTCGTTTATCAGATTAGCTAGCAGAGAGCTAGTTTGGCCTGCTTCCTGCTGCTCAGGGCTGCCTGGAGGCAAAACTGAGACTGGGAGAAGACTAGATGGGCTTGATTAAAGGTAGAGTTTATTGAAGTTTCTTTGGTTGGGAAGGAGGAAAGGAAGCATTTTCTGAAAGAAAAAAGGCAGTGGGGCCTGAACTAACTTGATCCAGGGCCTGAACTAACTTGACCAGTTTGGGTGATTCAATTAAAATAAATATTCAAATGGATCAAACAGGTTTTAAATAATCAGGAAATATATGCAAAATAGCTTAAAATTTGTGTTTGTTTTGGTTATCTGAAACAACTGATCTTGAAGCCTAATTCTATCAAAATAGCAAAATGTAATTCATAGAATTAGGAATAGAACTCATCTATCCGCATGTGTTCGTGTCCTTTGTCCTTCTGGCAGTTACCATTTCTTGTTTACATTGAGGTGGTTGGCCCTGGTGAGGAGGGAGGAAGCATCAACTTGCAATTGCAAAACGCATACTGCAATTCCAAAAAACCGTGCCCATTAAATTCTCTCCATCTTCTCTCCCTATTCAATAACTTTTTATCTTAATTTCATGGGTCAGATATTAGGATCAGCCAGAATTGCAGGTTCTGCCAAGAAGGAAATGGATAAGAGAATATTTTTTACTGCTTAATATTTATTGAATCCATCTATTTCTAATTACAATATTGTGTTTCATCTCCTACAAGATTGCTTTTGCATATGGAGTGAGATGACCTGTAACGTATGCTACCATTATCATCAGGGCCTCCTTATAGTTATCATTGTTGATTTAAAATCTTAGTCAACCACAGTGTGCAGAAATCTGAAGCAAAATGAGCATCCTGTGACAATGTACATTTCTACTCGATTAAAAAAGGTCCTTATGAAACCCAGTATAATTCCTTCCTGTACATACCTTCATTTGCTGCTAAACGGGCTGATACACACAAAAATACAATATAGAACATTTTGAATGGTGGGAGTGTGAACTTTTTTAGCATGTACTTTTTTGTGTGTGTTTGTGCACATAATATATTCAAAACTACTACTCTATTCATTATTTTAAGCAGATTTTTACTGGTGAATTAGGAAGGAAGAGTGGGAAGGATAGTGCACGTACTGCATGTAGTGGGAACTCAGTATAGGTTTGCTGGGTGGAATCAGATGCTCTGTATGCCTAAGACAGAGTGTTGGAGTGATGGTGTGACAACAGAGTCTAGGCATTCCTTGGAAGAAGTCCAGCTTCCCGGAGTCTCAGTTGTTCCATCTGTAAAATGTTTGTTCTGAATAGGTCAGTAGGTATGGGAATGGGAATAAGGTCATCCCTCAAGAGCTCCATCCATATATCCTCATACTTCTAATGGAAATACCGTAGAATGGAAATCAGAGCTCTTAAATCAACAAGCAATTATGGAAGGCTTAATGATGTGATATACAGAGAAGAGCCAATTTAAAGATGACCTCTTTGGGTGTAATTTAACGATTACACAGTTACATATTATTTGATTGTGCTTTCATACTTGATAGCAGATTAAATATTTTTGAACTGAAGAAGTAGAACACTTACATGTTTGTACTTAACAGTAGTACAAATTCCATGAAGTTACCCTAAGCACTGGATTTTCTTAAAAAAAAAAAAAAAAATCCAGAGATGGTTTTGGCTAGATAATCTTACTTTACCAGCTCATTCTTAGAAAATCATAGTTTGACAATTATCTATACACCAAGACTTGTTTATCAATTTTCTACAGTCTGGGATTATACTGTAGTAGTCCTGACAGTATCATTGCCTTATATAAAGAATTTCTATCTTATTTATGGAGAATAAATAATAAACTGGCAAGTTCCTGCATCTGACCAATTAGTGAGTTCGCAAGTAGAATTTTTAGGACAATAATACAGAATTTCAAAGGCGGGGCATTTTAACAGGGCAGTGGCCCTTTGAACAGTCACGCAGTTGCCCTTACAATGAACACATCTACGTCGAGGAGGCAAGGACACACATCCCCAGCCTTTATATGAATGCATTCTTTTTCTCTTTTCATTTAACATGACATTTCTGCCTTGATTCCTTCTGACCTGAATTTTGAACTCTTGCCCACAAAAAAAGATGTAAAGTCTTCAAAGCACAAAAAAAAATCCCACTTCATTGGACTATTTCATACTGCACCCAGTTTCAGACTTGATTTGCAGAAAGTTTTTTCTTTAAAATCCTTTTTGTCCTTTTTGAAATTAATATACTGCAACACCTGTTAATATGGCGGGACCATTCACGGTTCTAATTTGAATCATTTAGCTGTTTAAAAAATGATAGGGAGTAGCTTTCATCCCTTTGGTGGTATGCTAAGATTAAACACTGACTTTATCAAGCCTTAGCAGGCAGTCTAAGTGAGGACACTGCAGAAGAGATGCTGAACAGACCTGAGAAGCTGCAAACATCTATGACACTCTGAAGGTGAAATTCAGCAGGCTCCTGCTGTTATAGTTTCTAAAAGTGAATACAGGATTTGTCATTGCTGAGACTTATCTCTACCCAAAGAACTCAAAGATTTGAGGGAGAGGAGAAGGCAGAGAGTTGGAACAGATGCCAAGGCAGCTGGAGACAGACCCTGAAATACATAATTGTAATCAATTTAGTTACTAAACATGGGGTGCTTCCATGCACCATGTTTTTAAAGAAGTAATAGACTTTTTATCGCTACTAAGCCTGAAATAAACAAGTGATTTGATCATTTTGTCTAGATTAATTGGTAATGAATCAATTAGCAACCATTAAATTCAGTCAATAGCCTAGTTACTAATTGGTTTACAAATCTACCACTCCAGTAAAATGGGTCAAATGTCTACATAAAGGCTTGGAAACCCAGTGTCCTAGGGAAAAGAGTATTTAAACACATATTTGTCATATGCTTAAGTCAAGTGTATGAAATCTTTTATATCATGATCCATATTGGGACAAATGGATTGAGTAACTGAAGGCCAGTTTTTATAGAAAAAAACTACCTGAAAAGGAAGAATTGTTATGTCTAGCCAAAAGGAAATGCCATGTTCCTACAATTCTCAAGGCTGTAATAGTATAAAGTTCGAATTTAATCTCTCTTTTTTTTTTTTTCCCCAAATACAATGTACCAAGTCTTGTAGTTTACTTCTGGATATGTGAAGAATGGTTTATGTAACAGCCCATGTTTGGTACCTAATGCAGTGCCACAAACTGCCTGGCGGCCATGACCACATATCTAAATATAGGTTGGAAATTTGGCTGGGAAATTCCTCTGCAGCCCAGGAATGAGACATGAGGCCTAGAGCATAAGCACAGCAGCTTATACGTCTTTTCTGCAGCCTTTAGGCTATGATTGTTAAGTAGCCAGCACAAAAGAGGCTATCTTTTCCCCTTGTTTAATTTAACAAATACTGAAACATTCAGTATAAAAACAAAAGCCCAGGTGCTTTTGGTTATGCCAGCAAACATATTTTAAAAGTGGACTATTAAAAGCTTCCAATTAAATTCAAATCAACTTTAAAGAATGCTACAGGAACAAACAAATCTTGCTATTTCAGTGGCTTAACATTAAAAATGTATTCCTTGTTCAAGCAAAATCTTCTGCTTGCTCAATGGTTCTCATATTTACCTCCCTTACAAGTGGTGATTCAGGGCTCCCGATTGCTTCTGTTTTGTAGCCTCTCGACTTTTCCACACAGGAGTCCTGGGTTGCTGCACCTGAAAAAGAGAATTTAGAGGGTACTTTGTAGACTTTTCACTGTTTCAGCTCTCAGGTGATAGATATCATGTTCCAGACATATCATGTCTAAACTGATCACTTGGCCCACCTGACTGCAAGGTCTTTGAGAAGGAGGATCTGTCTTAGGTCTCAGATACTGAGCAAATCCAGCTATCAGTGTTTCAACCCTGCCTACAATGTGCTACTTGTTTTACTAGGTGGTGAGGGTAACAAAGATGAATGTGATAGAGTTTTTCCATATAAGAAACTTATGATCCATTGGCCCAGGATCAGTCATTCAAAAATGTGAATATTACGGTATAAATAGTGACCTTCAGAATTCAAAGCTTAATGCCAAATTCGACATTTATTGAGAGTTTAACTAAATTGTACTTTGGCTACCTGTACAACTTTGGCTTCCTGTAATTAAGTAGTACTGCAAATGTAAAATTTAAATAACCCTATTTGTAAGTATGAACTGCCTCTAATTATAAGGAAGAAGTAAGTCAACATATAGAAGAATTGTGCAGGATTTGAGACCAAAATTCAGAACTATTCCTAAGGGAGGATGGGCAGATAGGGATCCCCAAGAAGAAATGAGAACTCCTTAGAATTAGAGAACTTTCACCAACTGGAAAGAGGCCAATTATCATCTCACTTTGGCAGCTGAATACATTATAAAAAGGAGAGACCTTTGCCCCTTTTGAGTCATGTGGTGTTCAGAATTCCAAGTCCCTCAGAAACTGTTTTCTTTCTTACCATTTTTAGAGTTGTTTTTTTCTAGAATGTAAAAGCAAAATATGCTCATTGAAGAACATTGGGAAGTACAAGGAAGGTTTTAAAAAAGGAAATCACTCTTAATGCCCTTATTCAGATACAACTTCCATTAATATCTTGGTATACTTTATTTTGAACGTTCTATATGTATTTGATTTTACGTAATTGAAACTAAGTCTTACAAGCAATTTTATATTTACTTTGTTTATATAGATATCACCTCATACTTAAGTTTCATAAGCGTATTTTTAGAAATGCGGGAAAACAGTTTATGAAAATTCCAAATGTTACTTAACTCTTCCCTAATATTAGTCACATAGGTTGGTTCTAAGCTTAAGCTATTTAAATAACGCTGTGATGAAATTAGCAATTAATAGAAAAGGCATTGAAAGGATGCAATAGTCTTCCTCAAGTAGACTTCAATCCTTTTTGTTGATACAAGTGTTTTGTAGAACATCCTCCAAGAGATAAAACTTACTATTGTATTAGCTTGAAGGGACTGTGAAGAAGTGAGATAATACATTCACCTCCCATATGTTACAAGGCTTCTTAAAAGAGTAGATTTTGATCTAATGTGGAAAAACATGTCAAGGATGAAAGCACACCCTTGTGTGAAAAAAATGTGAAAAGCAAGTGTATTAGCTATCCTTGGCCATAATATGGCTAAATGACAACCAACTGAAAAATTACAGCAGCATAAAAAATAGACATTTATCTAGCTTATTCATCTGCAGATTGGCCAGACTCATCTGCCCTAGGACAGGCTTCCCCAGGCAGCTCTGCCTCAGGTTGCAGGAGGTGAGAGGCTCTGCTTCTCACTTCAGGTCTGGCAGTTGGCTGAGGCAACACTGCGCAAAGTGTCATGCATCCTTCTCAGACCAGCAAGAAATCAAGACATGAACTTCTCATATCCATGGCAGAGCCATTTCAGTCCCTTAAGTACTTGTCAAGCCCTTTGTCATGTCTTATCTGCTGACATTTCATTGGTCAAAGTAAACCACATAGCTAAGCCTGAAGTCGAGAGAGAGAAGTAAACTCAGGCTGTGGAGGTGTTGGAGAGAAAGAGTGGATATCTCCTAAGAATCGACCATAGCAGACAGAAAAATTACAGAGTGTCCTATGATGCTTCATCTTTATTAAGGAATCTCTACCTTGTAGAAATAGGTAAAGAACCTCTTAAGGTCTGGGATGGTTAATTTTACAAGTCAACTTGACTGGGTTAAGGGACACCCAGATAATTGGTAAAACAATATTTCTGGTGTGTCTATGAGGGTATTTCTGGAAGAGATTACCATTGGAATCATTTGACTGAGTAGAGAAGATCTGCCCTTACCAATGTTTATAAGCATCATCCTATCCATTGAGGGCCTATATAGAACATAAAGGAAGAGGAAGGGTGATTTTCTTTCTCTTTCCTTGAGATGGAACATTCATCTTCTCCTGCCCTTGGATATTGGAGCTCCTGGTTTCTGGGCCTTTGAACTGGACTTATACCAGTGTCCAACTCCCCCATTCCCTGGTTTGCAGGCCTTTGGCTTCTGAGTGGGCTCTATATCATCAGCTCTGCTGGTTCTCAGGCCTTTAGACTTAGACTGATTTACACCATCAGCTTTTCTGGTTCTTCGGCTTGCAGACAGCATATCATGGGACTTCTAGGCTTCTGTAATTGTGTGTGCCAATTCCCATTTTAATCTCTTCCTCCTTCTCTCTGTTTCTCTGGGGAACCCTAATACAAAGTCTTCTTGTTTTTTTCTTTTTCATACATGAACCTAATTATGAACAGCATGCTTCTGTGGACAGCTTGGACAACCTGTGAGCAAATGGATTGAGCTTTGGGGCCCTGACTTGAACACTAAATCCCTGAAACTAACAACATTCTCATAGATACAACCTCCTCATTCTCGGTTTTTTTTTTTTTGTTTCGTTTGTGTTTTTTTTTTTTTTTGAGACTGAGTCTCGCTCTGTGGCCCAGGCTGGACTGCAGTGGTGCGATCTTGGCTCACTGCAAGCTCCGCCTCCTGGGTTCACACCATTCTTCTGCCTCAGCCTCCCAAGTAGCTGGGACTACAAGTACCCGCCACCACACCCGGCTTATTTTTTGTATTTTTAGTAGAGACAGGGTCTCACCAAGGTAGCCAGGATGGTCTCGATCTTCTGACCTTGGGATCCGCCCTCTTCAGCCTCCCAAAGTGCTGGGATTACAGGTGTGAGCCACTGCGCCTGGCCTCATTCTCTGTTCTTTAAGGAAGTAGCCTTCATAGAAGAATCTGCTTCATTTGTCAACCCAGTGTCAGACGACACTCACCTTATTTTTTCTCTACAGCAAGGATTCTCAATCTGGCTGTGCATTAGAGTCAGCCAGGGAGCTTTTTAAAACTACCAGATGCCTGAGTTCTGTGCAAACCAATTAACTCATAATCTGTGGGAGCTGAGGCTCTGGCATAGATATATTTTAGGTGCCCAGTGATAGCGCTGTGTATTCAGCATTGAGAACCACTGCTCTGGCACAGCCATTTTTTCTTTTCTCTTCTTTCAGTCTTCTCCAAGACCCCAAATCTGATTCATAGTCATATTTAATTCCACCCTTATCTGTCATAGAATACTAAAAACCTGCACAACCAACTGAATTTTTATCAAAATTTCTCCGAAGGGCCAACTTAGCCAACCTATACCTTCTTCTACATTAAGAAATTAATTACCTGTGCTGTACCTTACACAGTATAGACTTAGTCTTGGCTGCACTTTGGAATTACCTGGGGAACTTAAAACCAAAACCCAAACCCCAAGAGAATACTTGCCTAGCACCAAACCCCTGAGATTCTGGTTCAACTATTATGGGGTACAGCCCTAGCCAGTGCTATTGTTTTTAAAGCTTACCCTTGGATAATTATAATATGTAGTCAGTTTTGAGAACCACTGAGCCCCAGTAGGGCTAGGAAATCAGCAGCCATGAAAACATAACCCTAAGGCACAACCGGTGAGTGACTGTATCTTCCCTGATCCTGAGGATTCTTTGAATAGTGAGAAGTATTTCTTTGGATGTGGCAGAATGGAAAATTGAATACAAGTAATGACAGTGATAACAAGTAGCTTGCTTGGCTGTGCCAAAGGCTGTGGATGTGGAAGTGATGGGAAATGAGACTTGTCAGGGACAGATATGGACACAAGGGGTCATGTAGTAAAATCTCAAATACAAGCCCAACAGCTAGAAACATAACTTACTAGACAGCGAGAAGCTCTCATAAGTCCCCAAGTGGTACAAAGCTCAGACATCAAGTGTTTCTTAAATTGTTTTCTGCTTTGAAATCACAGTGCTTAATTATATTTTGCCTATTTGTGTGGGTGAACGTTTCCATTCTTGCATATATACATATATATATGTGTGTGTGTTGTATGTTTGATATATTGAATAAGCATGCCACTTGAAATAGAATCATTTTCCTTTCTCCTGTCCCTTTAAAAATATTTGTTGGAACTAGTTCTCTTGCCTCTGGACAAAAATCTGGGTGGTCTATAACTACTCTAGCAAGTTCCCCCTAATTGGGATATCAAAAACTGGCTTTTCCCTCTGCCATGGCAGGTGTTTAAGGCTGACTCTTCTTCTCATGGGACATTCAAGTGTTCTTTGGAGGAAAACCTCGCTCATACCTCCAAATTTTGAGGGATCTCTAACCTGTAGCTCCATTGATAATAGAAAATATTTATCTATTCTGTCTGGCAACTTAGTCCTTCCGTAGCCACTAGAAATAAGGTATGGCCCACAACTTTCCACTTCTTGAGTCTGTTCTTCATTTGGATAGGTCTAATAGCACTCTCTTTCTCCTGCCTAACCCACATCTGCTCCATGGGAAATGCTTATGCATCTTTTGTGCCAGAGTTGCCAATAAATTCTGGGGGTACAGTCTGAACCCAACTCAGACATCATTCCTTTGACTTGTCAGTAGTGGCTAGTCAGCTTGTCTCTGGACCATTAAATTTGCGAGAGGTAGTTAGATACCAGGCTCCAAGGTCTCGTAACTAGGAGGGACAAGCTCTTGGAGTGTTCTTTTGAATCCTGTTTACCAGTATGAGGCGAGGGCTGGCATTTCCCTACTCTGACTTGGAATTGGGGGTTAGACTCATTGCACATTAAAGAGTTTCTCCAAAAATGCCTCTCCAGAGCTGGTGAATTTTTAAAAATGTATTAATTACCATTAATTATATAAGTCATTGATGCGACTTAACCTGAACAGTTTTACCTATAGTTACCCAGGCGAGGAGTGGCTAGATTGCGAACTATACCTATGTTTTTAATGATCAATTTGGGACTCATATTTAAAACTACCAATTGTTTTCCCTGTCCTTGGCATGTTAATGCATCCTCATACTTATGGCTCATTACTCCCTTTGGCAGTCTTATGGTCCTCTTATTTCACCTCTGATTCTGCTTCTCTAGTAAATGACTGCCTGCTTCTGCCACCCAGAGGACCCCAAAGCAAATTTCAGGTATGCTACATAGCCTAAACTTAAAACCACGTTGCTCAAAACATACTCTCCAAATTTGATAAAAATCTGTCAGGCTGATTTTGTTTGATGCAGTAACAGAGACATATAAAAACATATATAAACATTTTTATTTAGCTATACATAGATGCAGTTAAAAAGAAATACTAGGCAGTAAATTCAACTGGCTAAGGAAAAGAGTATTTTGATTGTGTTGTTAGACTAGATGGGAATTTGAGTGGCATTGTTTCTCAGGCCTGCTGGAGGCTGGGGGATAGTAAAGTTTCTCCAGTATCATTTAAGTCTTTGTGCCCTTGCTATTTGTTTTGCCAGGGCTATCATAGGTCTTGATGGATTTGGTATGTGCAGTCATGCTTGGCTGATGGTTTCACCTCTCTGATTGTCCCACTAGGAATTCCATTATGGGGCCATCCATTGAACTCTGCTGTTGGCTAGAGCCTGTTGCATTGCCTTGTTCCCTGTAGCTTTAGTCTGGTAAACAGTTCTCCCTGTTTGTTTACTCCACAGATGTGAGTTAGAATAAAATACTTAATTTTGACCTTCTCGAATTTCTAAATATAATTTCATCTTATTATACATCTTCACTAAACTAGAGATATTGTTGGACACATCTAATCCTTTCAGAAGAGAGAAATAAGTTCTTTGACTTCTTTGGAAGGTATACATTTATCTTCATTTCTGCTCTTGTAGCTATCATTTATCTGAAAATAAATGATAAATGAGCTCACTCTGCATTTTGCTTGAGAACTTAGCTCCTCCCAACACAAATGCCAAGAGTTTGAATTTTCATTTATTTATTTTATTTATTTTTATTTTTAAAATACTTAATTGCCAGCAGATTTAGGAGCTCACCAAGAGGTCCCAGAGTTTGTTATACATAAGTAACAGCTTATAAACAAGATGTGATTTCTAAAATTACGATGGCTTATCTAGTGATTTTGAGGGCTGTCTTACATTTAGTGACTGTGTTGGGGGAGAGCAGAGGGGAGTTAGCTTAACATTTACCTTTTGTAAACACCTTTTGTCACTCCTCCATCATTTGGACTCTTTAGGGGGACCTCTTGCTCTTGGTAGCAAATATTTATTCTTTACAAAGAGGTTATCAGGGAATGAGGGATGCTCAATCCTTACTGAAGTCCTGGCCCCTGAATATTTTCTGATAACAAATGTTTTGAGGTTTTTGTACTTAATGCAGAGAAGTGTTGCTTAATTCTAATTTTTTAAAATTGTGTTCTTAAAGAAAAGGGTACAAACCATATGATTGTTTAGTATATCACAAGCAAGATATTTCTTTTTTTTTCTTTTTTTTTGAGACAGAGTCTTGCTCTGTTGCCAGGCTGAAGTACAGTGGCACGATCTCGGCTCACTGCAACCTCCACCTCCCGGGTTCAGGCAATTCTCTTGCCTCAGCCTCCCGAGTAGCTGGAACTATAGGCGCCCGCCACCGTGCCCAGCTAATTTTTGTATTTTTAGTAGAGATGGGGTTTCACCATGTTGGCCAGGATGGTCTCGATCTCTTGACGTCGTGATCCACCTACCTTGGCCTCTAAAAGTGCTGGCATTACAGGCATGAGCCACCATGCCCGGCCAAGATACTTCTTTAATATCTTTATTTTCAAAAATCCTATAACATTGACATTCAAATCTGTATTTGTAACATTTATCTATGTTTAATGTAAACAATTTACATTTAAAATTAAATATTTTTTCTCTTAGTCAATATTTGAGTAAAATTAATAAGTAATTATTCTGACTCTAGGTAGAAATTAAAAGTAGTCTGGTTTCTTGATTACTCCCATTTTACTCTTGCCTGGGTAATTAGACACTTCTTGGCTTTCCTTTCAGTGCGTGTTCTATATGATGAAGGGTGTTGTCTCTCTTCTCCACTGCAGTAAGCTTCAAGCTGTACTTGCCTATGCTATGACTCTATATATCCCTCAACTTAGCCCTCTTTAAATTAGGGGCTGCCTAATTTATTGCATATATAACTGCTGCCTCTGGCCAAGGTAAAATTCTGCGGTAAATGACAATACCCTGCACGGTCATCCTTTATTTTATTTTTTTTTAATACAACCTCCTTCTTCCCTCTCTTCCAGTGCATTTTAAGTTCACTTGAAAGGCTATTTGTTATAAATCCCTTTCAATAATTTTATCTTATTTCCCTACCTAATTCTTCTAGAAATACATTGTTTATTTCTTAAAGATCTGCATATTTTTCTCAGATATAGTGTTCAAATCACAGCAAATGCATCCCTGGATTCTATTCTGAGTGAACTATTAATGCTCCTAAAATAGCTACGCATGTGTGGATGTTGGGGAAGAACCATGAAGGACTGCTTAGCAAAAGGAGAATTTATATACCATCTGTGGAATCCCCAATTATCAGAATTATTAACGACAGTAATATTTTGACTGCTATCCCATTTTTGTGTGTGTTTATTATGCTAGCTTGGAATCTCTTAAAAAAAGCAAAGATGGGCCAGGCACGGTGGCTCACACCTGTTATCCCAGCACTTTGGGAGGCCAAAGCGGGCAGATCATGAGGTCAGGAGTTCAAGACCAGCCTGATTAACATGGTGAAGCCCCGTCTCTACTAAAAATACAAAAATTAGTCAGGCGTGGTGGCGTGCTCCTGTCTTCCCAGCTACTTAGGAGGCTGAGGTGGGAGAATCACTTGAACCTGAGAAGTGGAGGTTGCAGTGAGCCAGGAGCATACCATTGTACTCCAGCCTTGTTGACAAAGTGAGACTCTGTCTCAAGAAAACAAGAAACAAAGAAGAAAAAGAAAAAAGAAAAAGCAAAGGTGATGCCAAGATGCCAATGGAAACAGAGCCATCTTTTCTTTCTGGATGTTCTACTTCCTCTTTTATTCTTCCTATTTCTGGACTATGCATACCTTCTAAGAGTTCTCTGTTAAAAATTAACAGTAACACATTAGTATTTTGTGAAGGTGGTATGCAAAAGAAAATTTAATTGCACCATTTATACTTGGAAACTGAGAACAGAAATGGGTTAAATTGTTCTGGATGAGAAACCAGGGTTTGAACTTACTGCCATGGACTCATGGCTATTTTTCTCTCCCTCCCTTGCAATAGCACTTCAAAGTAGACCATAGCATAGATTTCCAGACATAAATAGAATCCTTAAATTAGAGCTGTGACCTGCCTATAATAATTAACCAATAATGAGGTACTAACTAGAAATTCACCTAATTACCTAACAAATGTAAAATTTCTACTAAGCTGCTTTGATTTGAACAGACAAATTTAGAATCTAATCAAATCCATTTAGTTGAAATTGTGCCTTAGCTGTAGATTATCCTGAAGCAATACATACGTAAGTAACTGTATATCTCAGAATGCTAGTTAGTACTTGTAACTTCCAATTCAGAAATTTCTAGTCAGATTTTACAGAATGTAGTTGGAGTTATTATAATAGTTTTTGGTTCTCAGTGTTAAGCTGTAGTTTTCTTGCATTCATATATTCAGTCAATACATACTGATGGCCTAATAAGTGCCAGATACTGTTCTGGGTGATGTGAGAATTGCTCCCTGAGTGACAGTGTTTACAATTTACCAAATCAATCATCATTGCAAGTGGATCTGGAAGCAAAGACACACACCTTCACTCAGTTGCTGTCACATTCTTTCTTCCCAGACCACATTCCCCAAGTTGGCCATGTTCTGGTTATGCAGAAGTCATTATACAACTTCACAGAAAAAGGGATACATTCCTATTGGTCTATATGAGCTAATAAATCTCTGATCTCAATCGGGGAAAAGTTCAACCTCATTGAATTTTCTTATTTTCTAAGCTCCTTCTCTATATTCACAAATATGCTATTTATATAATTTCATTGCATGACCTGCCATATCATATAATGTGTGCTTGTATTCTGACCTTCACACTTTTTCTTGTACCTGTTGTACTAAGATCTAACTCCTTCCCTCTGACTGCTTCCCTGGTCTTGTTCAGAATTTATCTACTTTTCCACATTTGGCATCTTTATTCTCATCGTGAGAAAAACCTCAGAGTCACTAATGATATGCCTAGAAAATCTCTCTTTTTTTTGTGTGTTTTATGTGTGTGTTGATAAAAACAATTGCACAGAGTAGCAGGAAGATGTCTGTGGTCCTACTACTCTCACTACCTTATAGTTGTGAAGAGTTCCAGATTTCCATATTTCACTGGATTTTTATAACACTCTGAGTTAACAAACAGTTTCAATCATATTGTTTAGGTAGAAAATTGAGTCTCAAAAGATAAAGTGACAGTAAAAGTCATGAAGCCAGTTGGTAATAAAAGCAAGACTGGAGAAGGGATCTCATTTTTGTTTTAGAACATTTCCCTAAAGTATCCCAGTTTTTCATATTTTCTTATCTGTAAATTCAAAGTTTGTTTCCACATAAGTAGCAGAGTTCTAAGCCTACGAACCAAGTCAATACATGATATAAGCCTGATCTACTTGACCTGTGAATGTTGCTGCTGGTAAAGCTGATAGTGATTGCCGTTGAAAAGGTAGAAGATTCAGTGAAGCCCAAAAAGTCTCTATGCAATATAAGCGTAATCTATTCATAACTTCAGGTTGTAGAGGGAAGGAAAAGGAATGCAATGAACACTTGTTGTCTGTTGGGTACGAATGCACTTTACTTGTGAGTGCAGCAATACTGTGACAGTATTGAGTATTTTCTGCATTTTCAAAATGAGGAATGTGATGCTTTGAGAGGTTAAAGAACCAAGATTATGCAGCCAGAGAGTAGCACATTTGTGTCAATGCGTTGCTGTGGACCATACACTTCTTCCTTGAGTAAAACTTGACTTCTCTGTCAGAGCAAATGCATTCACTCTCTCACTAAAAAGAACTAGACATTCTCCTACACTGCAGCAGCTGAGGTATGACAGTGAAGGACATGACTTTCACTGTCTACGATGGAAGTCTATTGGAAATCTGAGGCACAAGGTTGGTGGACCAGCAGTGGAGAGCTGTTGAGGTAGTGAGTTAACAAAAGAAACAGGTCAGGATTGGAATTTTAATTCAATAAATTATACTATATTATTATCATGGTCAGACTCAAAGTTCCACGTTTCTGATCTTCTTTATTCTTTTCCTAAGAAAAATAATCTTTCTTCCACTTAAACTGGTGTTTTCTTTCAGTCATGCAGTCTTCAACTGTGTATTTGTGCAGTGTCATACTCATAAATTTGCATATTCTAGTACCCAAAGGAGACCTGGGAATTTCAAGTTTAATGTAAAATAAATCTTGGAATGGAGACTATCTAGTACTTATGCTTCCAGACATTCTCTGGAGACGTCTAATTAAAAAATAAATAAATAAAAACTTTTCCAAAGCTACCAAACACATCTAAGAAGTAAAATCCTATTGACAAATACTTTGGCTGAATGCCATTAACTGAAACTTCTGCTAACAAATTTCATTGAGGCTTTATTGGGGGAAAAAAGCAATTCCATTACAACAACAACAACTGAATCAATTCCAGGTTGATGCTAAAGACTGTGCTTCAGAGAGATGGTTTGGATCATTTAATTTTTTTTTAATGGAAATGTGTGCATAATGAAATTTCCTCACATTCAGCCTCTTTTCTTGGCAGCAAAACATCTCTATGGATACACTTGTCAACATAACAACTAACACAGTTTTTCTTTCATCCAAGAGATAGCATTTGCAATTACTGATGTGATCTGGAAAGATCTACTATGGGTGGTTAGCCAAACAGTATCCTAACAGTAGACGCTTTTCCGGAGATGCTGGTGGAACACTGTCACCAAATGTTGGTTTATTCAGTCCTCTAATGAACATTTATTGAGTTTCTGGGTGAAGTGATTTAAAGAAAGGAATTCATCTAAACTAGTTTTGCAATTATAAAGCTCTGTCTATCTTAAGAGATAATAAACAATTTCCTGATTTTTTTCTCTTGTTACCTAAGGCTGTGCTTAAGATAGTATCCTGTTTGGGGTTGGATTAAAGGATAGTTGGAGAAAGGATGGTACTAACATTTCAAAAATCTTTCTGGTAATTAATTGAATTCACAGACTCCAACGATTAAATGAAAATCTGTTGGTGTAAATTAAGTGTACCCTAAGATACCTGTCAATTGCTTCTCTAGTTTATTTACAAAATGGAACAAGCAGGCTTAAGTACTAAAATTTGAGGAATTTTTTACAAGGTGAGTTGTGGGATCCTCTCTTATACACAGTATATGGTTATTTTCTCTAACATTATTTCTTGATTGAACCACATTGGATATTTTTTTGTTTTGTTTTGTTTTGAGACAGAGTCTTGCTCTGTTGCCCAGGTTGGAGTGCAGTGGCGCAATCTCAACTCACTGCAACCTCCGCCTCCCGGGTTCAAGCGGTTCTCTGCCTCAGCCTGTAGCTGGGATTACAGGCGCCGCCACCATGCCCAGCTAATTTTTGTATTTTTAGTAGAGATGGGGTTTCACCATCTTGGCCAGGCTGGTCTTGAACTCCTGACCTCATTATCCACCCACCTTGGCCTCCCAAAGTGCTGGGATTACAGGCGTGAGCCACCGTGCCCGGCCCACATTGGATATTTCTAATGGTCTTCAAAATGCTTGAGCTTGTAGGAATATATCAATACAAGACCCAGAAATTGAAGGAGCAGCTTTAGGATAAATTCTGGCTGTAACACAGAGGCTGAGGGATGCATTTTGTAAATGGCATAAGGAGACAGAGGAAACCAGCGCTTCTGTATCTGTATGTTGGGCTCAGGCATGAAGTGTTACCCTCATGGTCTGCTTATAGGTTTAAAAATTCATTATAGTTGGGTGTGGTGGCTCACGCCTGTAATCCTAGCACTTTGGGAGGCCAATGTGGGCAGATCACCCGAGGTCAGGAGTTCAAGACCAGCCTGGTCAACATGGTGAAACCCCATCTCTACTAAAATACAAAAAAAAAATTTAGCCAGGCATGTGGCAGGTGTCTGTAATCCCAGCTACTTAAGAGGCTGAGACAGGAGAATCACTTGAACTGGGGAGATGGTGGTTGCAGTGAGCCGAGATCACGCCACTGCACTCCAGCCTGGGCAACTGAGTGAGACTTCATCTCAAAAAAAAAAAATCATTATAAAGATACCAAAGGAAAGTCCTTGAGAGACAATATCAGGCCGATCACTCACCTGGCATGGAGTGATCTCCATCATCTGCATGGCAGGGAAGTGTGGGAGCTGTCTCTATTCAACATCTGTCCCCAGATGCCTCAGCATGCTCTACTATCTCAATGTATGTATCAATGGGAGAAAGCAAAAACTGGAAAGAGATTATGTTTTCCAGTTATAAAGACACTTTCTACAATTTTCTCAGGCCCTTTGAATCTTCCCCAGGATGTTCTGGAATCTCATTAATAGACTTTCCTATCATCTCCAATTCCATCCCATGCCAACAACTGTCAGTTAATAAACATGGGCCTCTATAGCAGAGTTTCTCAGACTTTAATATGCATAAAAATTGGTATACAGATACCCTCAAGTCTTGATAAAATGCAGATTTGATTCAATAGGTTTGGGGTGGAGCTGGAAGCTCTGTATTTTGAACAGGAACCTGGGATATGCAGATGCTTCTGGTCCATGGACCACCCTTTGAGAAGCATAGCTCTGGATCTGCTTTCAAGGGAATAAAATTCAATTAACATTTGTGAGTCACAACTCAAAAAAGCTATAGGCTACATACAAGGCAATGTACAGGTAATGTTTCATCTCTTTGTCTCAAGTACATGCAAGGTTCATATTATGTCCGTTTAACAGATGAGAAAACTGGGGCTTGGAAATGTTAGCTTACCCCTAAATCATTGCAAAGCTAACACTAGAGCCTAGTTTTTCTGACCTGAAATCTCAATATCCTTTTGCCAGACTAGTGTTTCCCAGTTGTGATGCTTCTCAGAGTATGCTGACCTGCCAGGGTTTTCTAGTTTGTCAAAGAACATTCCAGGGAATAAGTACACTGGCTTTCCACCCAAACACCACTCATATAATTGCAGTGTTCTTTTTTTTTTTTTTTTTTCCTTCTGAAAGCCATAAATGCAGAGGAGCAGTAAGAATAGAATAAAAAAATCTTTGGCATGCAAAAGAGCAGATAGGCATGTGGTACCTGTACTAAGAAGCCCGGAGAGTGCTGAGCTGAGGTAGGTGGTGGGAGGAGTGGGAAGTCAGCTGACAGCACATTAGTGATCCTCTGCCTCAAAGGCCATCTTGAGAGTTTGCATCATCCACCAGTAGAATAAAGTTCTAGAAATTTTAGAGTAGCTCAAGATAGAGCTTAACCTTAAGCTCTACATATGGAGGACAATAGTGAAGCCCTGAGAAGGAAAAGGAAGAAATAATGAAAAGGACAAAGAAAACAAGGAAGATCAACATCATTGCCACCAATGCTTATTGTAAATGTGCTGAAAATAAAGGCACAAGAGAATCCCTGCCTTGAAGAGACATTCGCATAAAACAATGTCTGCTGGAGCTGAGTAAAAGTGACTTTTTGTTTATTAAAAAGCAGAAGAGGGGTCTTGTTGAAGAGGTGGCACTCTAACTGGGCTGGGGAAAAATGTTGAACGTATATGGAGGAGAAAGAGCTCTTTCTAATATGTGTGGATCTGGAGAAGAAAAGAAACTATAATACTAAATTCTTTTTAGTACTATAATAGAAATAAGCAACCTAAAGTACTAAAACTTGAGGATTTCTTACAAGGTGAGTTGTGGGATCCCCTTTTATACAGTGTGTGGTTATTTTCTCTAATCTGTTTAAAACTAACCATAAAACTAACCTGTTTATAGTATATAATTCAGTAGTTTTTAGTATGCAGCTAGAATGTGCAACCATCACCACTATCTAATTCCAGAATATTTTCATCACCCCCCACGGAAATAAAAGACACATGCCCGGCTGAGTGCGGTGGCTCACGCCTGTAATCTCAGCACTTTGGGAGGCTGAGGCAGGCAGATCACGAGGTCAGGAGATTGAGACCATCCTGGCTAATGTGGTGAAAACCTGTCTCTACTAAAAATAAAAAAAAATTAGCCGGGCATGGTGGCAGGCACCTGTAGTCCCAGCTACTGGGGAGGCTGAGGCAGGAGAATGGCGTGAACCTAGGAGGTGGAGCTTGCAGTGAGCCTAGATTATGCCACTGCACTCCAGCCTGGGCGACAGAGTGAGACTCCTGTCTCAAAAACAAACCAAAACAAAACAAACCATACCCATTAGGTGTTACTTCCCATTGTATTTCATTCTCTTTTATGGCAAATAATATTCCATCGTATAGTCATGCCACATCTTATTTATCAGTTTACAGACTTTTGGATTGTTTCCACGTTCCCTCTATTATGAATAATGCTTCCATGAATATTTGTGTACAAATTTTTGTGTGAACATAGGTTTTCAATTCTTGTGGGTGTATACCTAG
Source organism: Theropithecus gelada (assembly GCF_003255815.1). NCBI lineage: Eukaryota > Metazoa > Chordata > Mammalia > Primates > Cercopithecidae > Theropithecus > Theropithecus gelada. Next base: position 54,418,239 of record NC_037681.1, read on the forward strand.
GAGCAGCCTATGGTAACTCTATATTTGACGTTTTGAGAAACTGTCAAACTGTTTTCCAAAGTGACTGCTCCATTTTACAGTCCTACTAACAATTGTATGAGGGTTTTAATTTCTCCACATCCTCACTGACATTTATTATTGTCTGTCTTTTTCATTTTAGTCATCCTAGTGAAACAGAAGTTGTAGCTCAGTGTAGATTTTATTTGCATTTCTCTAACAATCAAGTTCTAGAATGATGTTGAGCATCTTTCCATGTGCTTATGTTCCTTCAAATCCTTTGCCTATTTCCCACCAGGGTTTTCACTTTATTTGGCATTATGGTGGGTAGTTTACCTAGGTCTAGAGGCTACATTCTTTTTTTTTTTTTTTTTTAGACAGAGTCTCGCTCTGTCACCCAGACTGAAGTGCAATGGCGTGGTCTCGGCTCACTGCAACCTCCGCTTTCCAGATTCAAGTGATTCTCCTGCCTCAGCCTCCCGAGTAGCTGGGACTACAGGCATGTACCACCATGCCTGGCTAATTTTTTTGTATTTTTAGTAGAGACGGGGTTTCACTGTGTTAGCCAGGCTGGTCTTGAATTCCTGGCCTCATGATCTGTCTGCCTCAGCCTCCCGAAGTGCTGGGATTACAGGCATGAGCCACTGTACCTGGTCATGGAGGCCACATTCTTGACCCATTTGTCTGCAACCATCTCGAGAGCACATTCTGCTGCAAACCACAATGACAAAACTGTTTCTTAGCTCACTGGAGAATAAAGGGTGAGTTCTTGGATCATTGGCAGCATTGTTCTCTACTTCTAATAGGCTTCTTTTAGGAGGTTTGACTGAGGAGATATATGAACCCTGTGGTTACAGGGCACCCAAATGCATGGTTGTTCTATCTGCAAGATGACAAACAATCATATTAGTTGTTTCTTTTTATTTTAAGCCCCATGAGAAGAGTCATTAAAATAATGATTTGTTTGTGTATATTTTCTGCAGTATCTTTGCATAATGTTTATTATATTCCAGTGCTTTACAAATATTGTCCCATTTGCTTGGGAAAAGGGTATTGAGTGGGTCATTTAAAAGGTCAAGAGATAAGAAAAGATCATTATAACCTAACAACATGATTACTATTATTTTATTATTTTTGGTCATATGATACTAATATTTCTCAAACTGATAGGTAAAGAAGAGCTTTTTTGCTCAAATTAATCTGAGGTATGCTATATAAAGTATATATCTCAGACCGTCACAGTGCATATCAGTCTCTGGGAAGTTTAAATGGAAAGTTTGATTTTATTTATCTTATGTTTTCATGTATTATTTGACCACAGAATTCTTCTTATTAGACAATACATTTTAATCCTTGGCAGAGCTAGTGTCCCTTAAGAAGTGCTTTGGGAAATCCTGGTGTCATGCTCTAGGTAAGATATTACAGCTCTGGGAATTTGAAGACCAGACAATTATTTTTAACTATGTAGGTGGGAAGGGAATCAAAAAATCTTCATGCAATGGTGACAGCTAATGAAATATGAAAATATTGTGAATCTTACTTAGAGCATAGAGCTGCTATGGTCATCATATGAGAGGGTCCTACAAAGTACAGCTGATCTTTGAACAGCATGAGTTTGAACTGCATGGGTCCATTTAGATGCCAATTTTCTTTTCTTTTTTTGGGGGGGGGGATGGAATCTCGTGCTGTTGCCCAGACTGGAGTGCAGTGGTGCAGTCTCTGCTCACTGCAAGCTCCGCTTCCCAGGTTCACACCATTCTCCCGCCTCAGCCTCCCAAGTAACTGTGACTACAGGTGCCTGCCACCACGCCCGGCTAATTTTGTTTTTGTATTTTTAGTAGAGACGGGGTTTCACCATGTTAGCCAGGATGGTCTCGATCTCCTGACCACCTGATCCACCTGCCTCGGCCTCCCAAAGTGCTGGGATTGCAGGCATGAGCCACCGTGCCTGGCCTAGATGCCAGTTTTCTTCCACCTCTGCCGCCCTTGAGACAGCAAGACCGACTCCCCCTCCCCGTCCTCCTCTGCCTACCCAACATGAAAACAACAAGGATGAAGACTTTTATGATGATCCTCTTTCACTTAATGAATAGTAAATACATTTTGTCTCCCATGTGATTTCTTAATATTTTCTTTTCTCTAGCTTATTTTAAAGAATACAGTATAGAATACATGTATCATGCAAATTATGTGTTAATAGACTGTTTATGTTATTGGTAAGGCTTCTGGTCAACAGTGGTTTATTAGTCGTTAAGTTTTGGGGGAGTCAAAAGTTATACATAAATTTTCATCTGCACGGAGGATCAGAGTCCTTAGCCCACACATTGTTCAAGGGTCAACTGGACTAGAAAAATTTTAGTAATTTTGGCCTTAAAAAATGAATATTTCAGCAGAGATGCAGAGCTGTTAGGATCCAGACCTCTCAATTTTAAATCTTATCTCTGTCACTTGTTAGCTGTTTCTTGACCTCTTTTGCAAGTTACTTAACTTCTCTGTGACTTGTGTAACTCCTCAGTTAAATGAGAGTAACCTAGGGTTAAATTATGTAATAGATATAGAATGCATATAATAATGCCTTCGGAGAGAGTTTTTCAACTTTGACATGAGTGACATTTTTGGCCTGTTAATTCTTTGTTTTAGGGGGTTGTCCTAGGACCCATGGCATCTGCCTACTAGATGCCACTAGCAGCGGCCAACTCCCCAAGTTGTGACAATCAAAAATGTCTTCAGATGTTGCCAAAGGTCCCATAGGGGGCAAAATTGCCTCTGATTGAGAACTGCTGCCATAGAATAGTAATAATATTATAAAGATTATGGTAAGACTTTAATATTCTTTTTGTTCACAGGAGAATTAATTGAATATCCATTTTTCCCTGAGCTAAGTATTGGTTCCACGTATTTTACATCTTTGGTCCATCCTCCTATTCTCTGTTAGCCTTTAATCCTGTGTTGAATAGGTAATTAGTTGGCACAAATTGAAAGACAGACTGATGATAAAGGGAAACTATCCCTGCTGGAGACAGCAGGAAAATATAGTTATACAATTCTTATGGAAGATGAATAAAGAATAAATTATGTACATGCATGGGTATATATTTTACTAAGACAATAAAATAACTTAATGATTCCAGAGAGGAAAATTACGTAGGTATAAATGAAGAGGGAAGCATTAAAAAAACGATGCTCAATCTTCATGACTGAGTTCAAGTTGTGATGAATGGATAGTGTCTCAATGTCTTGTATAGAACTCCCGTCTTTTCCTTAATCTGGCTAAAGGTTTGTCAGTTTTTTTATCTTTGCAAAACACCAACTTTCTTTTCATTGATCTTTTTTATTGTTTGCCTTGTTTCCTTGTTTCAATTTCATTTATTTCTGCTCTGATCTTTACTATTTATATTCCTCTACTAATTTTGGGTTTGGTTTGCACTTGCTTTTCTAGTTCCTGAAGATGCATCACTATGTTGTTTATTTGAAGTGTTTTTTTTTGTTTTGTTTTGTTTTTTACTTTTTTGATATAGGCACTTAATAGCTATAAACTTTCCTCTTTGTATCACTTTCACTATATCCTACAGGCTTGGGTATGTTGTGTTTCCATTTGTAATTGTAAAAAATAGAAGGAATTTTTCTATTTCCTTCTTAATTTCTTCATTGACCCACTGGTCATTCAGGAGCATATGTTTAATTTCCATGTGTTTGTATGGTTTCTAAAATTCTTCTTGTTATTGAATTCTAGTTTTATTCTATTATGGTCAGAAAAAAATGCTTGATATTATCTCAATGGTTTTGAATATTTTAAGACTTATTTTGTGGCCTAACACATGGTCTATCCTTGAGAATAATCCATTAATGAGGAGAAGACTGTATTTTTCAGCCATTGGATGAAACGTTCTGTAAATATCTGTTAGGTACATTTAGTCTATAGTGCAAAGTCCAATGTTTCCTTGTTGATTTTCTGCCTGGAAGATCTGTTCAATGCTGAAAGTGGGGTGTTGAAGTCTCCTTCTATTATTGTATTGGTGTCTATCTCTCTCTTTAACTCTAATATTTGTTTTATATATCTGGGTGCTCCAGTTTTGGGTGCACATGTATTTACAATTGTTGTATTCTCTTGCTGAATTGATCCCTTTATCATTACATAATGACCTTCTTTGTCTTTTTTCAATAGTTTTGTCTTGAAATCTATTTTGTCTGTAGGTGAAGTGTGTTTCTTGTAGGCCGTAGTTCACTGGGTCTTGTTTTTTAATGTATTCAGTTGTACTCTATGTATTTTGATCAGAGAGTCTATTTGCATTCAATAGTATTATTGATAAGTAAGGACTTACTTTTGCCATTTTGTTATTTGTTTTCTTGTTGTCTTGTGGTCTTCGCTTTCTTCTTTCCTTCCTGTCTTCATTTTAGTGAAGGTGATTTTCTCTGGTGGTCTGTTTTAATTTTTTGCTTTTAATATTTTTGTGTGTATCCATTGTATGATTTTTGATTTGAAGTTACCATGAGGCTTGTAAATACTGTGTTCTGGCCCGTATTATAAATTGATGACAACTTAACACTGACTGCATAAACAAACTAACAAGCAAAGATAAAAACTAATAATGCTACACTTTGACTTTTTCCCCTTGCTTTTTAACATTTTGTTGTTCTAATTATATGTTATTGTACTGTCTATGTCTTGAAAATTTTTCATTATTAAGTCATTATTTTGGATTGGGTCATTATTTAATTTTTCTACTCAAAATATGAATAGTTTACACACCACAATTACAGTTTTATAACATTCTGTGTTTTTCTGTGTATTTACTATTACCAGTGAGTTTTGTGCCTTCAAATAATTTTTTATTGCTCATTAACATTCTTTTCTTTCAGATGGAAGAATTCCCTTTAGTATTTCATGTAGGACAGGTCTGGTGTTGATGACATTCCTCAGATTTTGTCTGAGAAAGTATTTCTCCTTCATATTTAAAGGATATTTTTACCAAATATACTATTTTAGGGTAAATTTTCTTTTCCTTCAGACTTTAAATATCGTTTTTAAAGTCTGCTGCCAGACATATTGGAGCTTCATTGTATGTTTTTATTTGTTTATTTTCTCTTGCTTCTTTTAGAATTCTTTCTTCATCCTAGACATTTGGGAGTTTGATTATTAAATAGATTGAGGCAGACTTATTTGGGTTAAATCTGCTTGCTGTTCTATAACCTTGTACTTGAATATTGGTATTTTTTTCTAGGTTTGAGACGCTCTCTGTTGTTATTCTTTGAATAAGCTTTCTACCCACATCTACCTCTTTCTGCCTCCTCTTTAGGGCCTTCTTAGATTTGCCTATTTGAGGCTATTTTCTAGATCTTGTCGGTGTGCTTTAATTCTTTTTTATTATTTTTTCTTTTGTCCCTGCTGTGTGTTTTCAAACAGCCTGTCTTGAAGCTAATTCTTTCTTCTGTTTGATCAGTTCTGCTGTTAAGAGACTCCAAAGCATTTTTCAGTATGTCACTTGCATTTTTCAACTCCAGAATTTTTCTGTTTGATTCTTTTTAACTATTTCAATCTATTTGTTAAATTTATCAGATAGAATTCAGAGTTTCTTCTCTGCACTATCTTGGATTTTGTTGCGCTTCTTCAAAAGAGCTATTTTGAATTCTCCGTCTGAAAAGTTACATGTCTCAGTTTCTGCAGGATTGGTTCCAGGTGCCTTATTTAGTTTGCATAGCAAGACCATGCTTTCCTGGATGCTCTTGATGCTTGTGGATGTTTGTTGCTTTCTGGGCACTGAAGAGTTAGGTACTTATTGTAGTCTTCACAGTTGAGTTTGTTTGTACACATCCTTCTTAGGTATGATTTCCAGGTATTCCAAGGAACTTGGGTGTTATGATCTGTCTTAAGTCACTATAGCCGTATCTGCATTAGGAGGCATCCCAAGCCTCAGACTCATGGAGGTACCACCTTGGTGGTCTTGGGTAAGATTCGGAAGAATTCCCTAGATTACCAGTCAGAGACTCTTGTTCTCTTCCTTTACTTTTTCCCAATCAACCAAAGTCTCTCTGTCTGTGCTTAGCTGCCTGGAGCTTGGGGAGGGATGACACAAGCACCCCTGTGACTACCACCCTTAGGACTGTGCTAGATCAGACCTGAAGCCAACACAGCACTGGGGTCTTTCCCATGGCCTGTGGTAACCACTGCCTGGCTACTGCTTATGTTTGCTCAAGGTCCTTGAACTCTTTAATCAGCAGGTGGTGAAGCCGGCCAGGCTTGTGTCCTTCCCTTTAGGGTGGTAAAATTTCCACAGGCCTGGGGTATTTAAAGATGCCATCCACAGGCAGGGCCTGGAGTCAGAAACCTTAGGAATCTATTTGGTGCTTTATTCTACTGCAGCTGATTGGCATCCCAGGCACAAGACAAAGTCCTTTCCATTCTTCCCTCTCCTTTCCTCAAGCAGAGAAGTCTGTCCTTATGGCCACCACCACCCCAGGCCTGCCATAAGTACTGCCTGACTACTATTGATATTTATTCAAGGCCCAAGGGCTCTTCAGTCAGCTTGTGGTAAATGCTGCTAGAGCTGGGACTCACTCTTCAGGCAAGTGGGCTCCCCTCCAGCCTAGAGCATCTCAAGAAATGCCATCCAAGAGCCAAGGCCTGGAACTGGGAGCCCAAGAGCTTGCTTGATGCACTTCTTTACTGTGACTGAGCTGGTACCTAATCTGCAAGACAAAGTCCCCTTACTCTTCCCTCTCTTTTTCTCAAGCAGAAAAAGTCCCCCCTCTTAGCCAACACAGCTGAGAATGTGTGGGGTCACTCCTGATGCAGACATGTCTGTGAATCTTATCCAAGGTCCTTGGCAAGTATTGCCTGGGCACCATTGCTGATTTTTCAGGGTTCAAGGGGACTTTAGTTAGCAAGTGATGAATCCTGTCAGAATTTGGTCCTCTTCAAGGCAGTGGGTTCCCTTCTGGCCCAGGTTGTGTCTAGAAACTTCATCTGGAAGCTAGGATCTGGAATGGGGGCCTCCGAAGTCTGCCTGGTGCCCTATCCTACTGTGACTGAGCTGGTATCCAAGTTGCAAGACAAAGTGCTCTTTACTCTTCCCCTCCTCTCTTTAAGCAGAGGGAAGGAGTCTCTCCCAGAGCTGTGAGCTTTACTGCTTGAGGTTGTGGGAATGGTGGCCTAGGCACTCCCTTGGCCACCCTAGCTTGTATCTTCCTAGGTCACGTGCTCCCCTAGTCCATTGGCTCTGAGCCAAGCATAACACCAGGATTTGCTCAGGAATTTCAGTCCTTGTGGCCTAGACTGCTTTTCAAGTTTATTTAGGACCCCGGAGCACTTTGGTCCATGGTGGCAAGGCTGGCTGGAACTCAGGTTCCAACCACTGGAATGGGCAAGTTCTGTCTGACTAGGGCTGGTCTAAATGCTTTCTCTGTGTGTGCTGGCTGAGTTCTGCCCTGTGTTGCTTTCCACTGTAACAGGGCAACACTGAGGTCCAGTGCAAAGTCCCACAATCATGGCACTCTTCCTCCCCCAAGGGCACAGATTCTGTCTCAGCACCATGCAGCCACTGCTGGGGGATGGCAGAGGGGTAGCATCAGCAATTCAAGACTTTTTCCTAACTTTCAGTGCCTCTTTCCTTGATATGAAATTAAAACCAGGTACTATGATAACTTGCCTGGTTTTTGCCTCGCAGGAAGGTGCTTTTACGTGTGAATAGTTGTTCAATTTGGCATTCCTGCGGGGAGGGCAGTCAATGGAGGCTTCTATTCAGCCATCTTGCTCCGCCTCCCTTTGTATAGAACTCAGATAGGTTATAACTAAAGCTGTTGGGATATTAAAAACATAATTGACATATTTTAGCCCTGGATATTCATCCTTCAGTTTTAGGTGTTGGCAAGTGGCTGGAGAATATTCAACTGTCATAATCAAAAATACTTATGAGAGCTCTAGGAAGTTTACTTCCCAGGAATAAATACTGTGTTTAATTATATCTAATATTTACTTTGTTTTTCATCATTTATTTTAATTTACTTTCAAAACTTTCCCAGAGTCAATACTTTAGGTTTTTATTTTTTATATAGAATAAGATGCTTTGTGTAACAAACAAAAATGAGCAAGCAAAAATGACCTCAAAGTAGCTTGGGTAAATAGCATGGGGAAAAAAATGGCTTAAATTTCGGATTTGAAACACTGTAATTTCCATTTTCTGTTTCAAACTGTGCAATAGAGGAGGAAACAGAGTCCTAAATTGCTTATGGTGTGGCCACCAATAACCTGGATGATCTTGGGTATGTCATTATCTTTCTGAGTTTCAACAACTTGAAATATAAAAGGAAAAGGCTAAACTAAGTCATCTCTGTGGTTCTGAGAGTTCAAACATTCCATGATTCTGAAGATGAAGTCTCTCTGTTATAGATCTGCATTTATGTCAAGGGAAATGTCATTGTGAATTTTTCATCATCATAGCAAAAAATGTGAAGTAGAAGACTGAGCAATACATGTGTATATTATGATGCAACCAGTCATCCCTTATTTATACAAATCTTGCAAGATACATGACAGTCAAAAGCCTTTCTATATTCAAGTATAAAAAAATCTATAAAATTATATTCAACTGGGTAGCAGTTGGTGCCTGGGGTTTTTTTTTTTTTTTTTTTTTTTTTTTTTTTTTTTG